>NC_074667.1:70005193-70260193 GCF_029448725.1 Salvelinus fontinalis
GGGCAGACCACAGGCTGTGAGGATAGGCAACAACACCTCCTCCTCGCAATGACCCTAAGCATGATGGGATATATATAATTGCTTAATTAACTCATGAACCACACCTGTGTGGAAGCGAACGCTTTCAATATACTTTGTATCCCTCATTTAATCAAGTGTTTTCCGTTATGTCAAAGGTAGGATTTGGCCCATGTTGTACACCACTGAACACTAGTGAAATCACAAGTTGCATAGCCTCCTTGAATACCTCAATGGTAACTAAATGACCGAATGCACTGAAGCAGTTAGAGAAATTGTTCTTATAGTCATTAACACAGGCATTATTACTCAACCATTTTCATTGCTAATTTCCTCTGAGGTGATACACAACAAACCCGATTGGCTCTATTGGTATCACCATAGAAACCCACTTCACCACACGTCCTAACCAACACAGCACAATCAGAGACCACCACACACACACACACACACACACACACACACACACACACACACACACACACACACACACACACACACACACACACACACACACACACACAGCACAATCAGAGCTCACCTCACACCGCCAACCTTGAGGGAAAATCAAATAGCCAAATTGATTAGTCACAGGAATCAGAACTAATAAAACCAATGCAATGCCCTGTTTAATGGGCCTAACACACGAATGGGCATTCATTAAATTCCATTGCCAGAAGACATGGCAGGCTACACCCCAGTAAGCACGGACCGATGGTGACGTCTATTGAACGTCTTTTTTTGGTCCTCTCCGGAGCAGCATTTTTTTTTTTGGTACAGTTCAGACCAGCTTTGAATCCCACATTCAAGGACATCGGTTTTTGGTCCAATCTGGACCAGCCTTGATTTGGTCCAAACATAGAGGTCTAGAAATTACATATTTTCAACTTTGATTCAGAATGGCCAGGGGCGGCAGAATGGATTTTCCCACCCTACTGCTTCCAGACCAGAAGACGCAGGCTGATATCATCATGTTAATGGACTCAGAAGAAGAAGAAAAGGCACAGCTCGGGTCGCCGAGCCACATAATCATCCTCACCGGGAACAACGACCTGGCGGGCCCAGCAGGACAGGGTGGCCATGACACTGAGGTGGGTGATTGAAAAGACCACCACCACATTCCCCCAACTCCAACCCCCCTCCAACCCCCAATTCCAACCCCCAACTCCAACCCCCCTCCAACCCCCAATTCCAACCCCCAACTCCAACCCCCAACTCCAAAATGGTGGTATCCGCTCTCCTTCAGAAGATAGATTTTCACCCGTTCAATCAACGCCAGCTTCTCCCGGGACTGTGCCCAGCAGCTGAACGGACACCTGACACACCATCTTACCCTCTACCTGGACTGGCAGTATGACCATGTACACCTGGCATACCATCTTACCCTCTACCTGGACTGGCAGTACGACCATGTACACCTGGCCCACCATCTTACCATCTACCTGGACTGGCAGTATGACCATGTACACCTGGCCCACCATCTTACCCTCTACCTGGACTGGCAGTATGACCATGTACACCTGGCCCACCATTTTACCCTCTACCTGGACTGGCAGTATGACCATGTACACCTGGCACATCATCTTACCCTCTACCTGGACTGGCAGTACGACCATGTACACTTGGCCCACCATCTTACCCTCTACCTGGACTGGCAGTATGACCATATACGCCTGGCCCACCATCTTACCCTCTACCTGGACTGGCAGTACACCACTTTGTACACCTGGCCCACCATCTTACCCTCTACCTGGACTGGCAGTATGACCATATACACCTGGCCCACCATCTTACCCTCTACCTGGACTGGCAGTACACCACTTTGTACACCTGGCCCACCATCTTATCCTCTACCTGGACTGGCAGTATGACCATGTACACCTGGCCCACCATCTTACCCTCTACCTGGACTGGCAGTACACCACTTTGTACACCTGGCCCACCATCTTACCCTCTACCTGGACTGGCAGTATGACCATGTACACCTGGCCCACCATCTTACCCTCTACCTGGACTGGCAGTACGACCATGTACACCTGGCCAACCATCTTACCCTCTACCTGGACTGGCAGTATGACCATGTACACCTGACCCTCCATCTTACCCTCTACCTGGACTGGCAGTACACCACTCTGTACACCTGGCCCACCATCTTACCCTCTACCTGGACTGGCAGTATGACCATGTACACTTGGCACACCATCTTACCCTCTACTTGGACTGGCAGTACGACCATGTACACTTGGCCCACCATCTTACCCTCTACCTGGACTGGCAGTACGACCATGTACACTTGGCCCACCATCTTACCCTCTACCTGGACTGGCAGTATGACCATGTACACCTGGCCAACCATCTTACCCTCTACCTGGACTGGCAGTACACCACTCTGTACACCTGGCCCACCATCTTACCCTCTACCTGGACTGGCAGTATGACCATGTACACTTGGCCCACCATCTTACCCTCTACCTGGACTGGCAGTATGCCCATGTACACCTGGCATACCATCTTACCCTCTACCTGGACTGGCAGTATGACCATGTACACGTGGCCCACCATCTTTCCCTCTACCTGGACTGGCAGTATGACCATGTACACTTGGCCCACCATCTTACCCTCTACCTGGACTGGCAGTATGACCATGTACACCTGGCCCACCATCTTACCCTCTACCTGGACTGGCAGTATGCCCATGTACACCTGGCCCACCATCTTATCCTCTACCTGGACTGGCAGTACGACCATGTACACTTGGCCCACCATCTTACCCTCTACCTGGACTGGCAGTACGACCATGTACACCTGGCATACCATCTTACCCTCTACCTGGACTGGCAGTACGACCATGTACACTTGGCCCACAATCTTACCCTCTACCTGGACTGGCAGTACGACCATGTACACTTGGCCCACCATCTTACCCTCTACCTGGACTGGCAGTACGACCATGTACACCTGGCATACCATCTTACCCTCTACCTGGACTGGCAGTACGACCATGTACACTTGGCCCACAATCTTACCCTCTACCTGGACTGGCAGTACGACCATGTACACTTGGCCCACCATCTTACCCTCTACCTGGACTGGCAGTACGACCATGTACACCTGGCATACCATCTTACCCTCTACCTGGACTGGCAGTACGACCATGTACACTTGGCCCACAATCTTACCCTCTACCTGGACTGGCAGTATGACCATGTACACCTGGCCCACCATCTTACCCTCTACCTGAACTGGCAGTACGACCATGTACACCTGTACAAAGAGGCAGTCCCCCTCCCCCAGCCCCTCCCTCCCCTGCCTCGCGGCTGAGCCGTTGTTGCTCCTAGATGTTTCCACTTCATAATAACAGCACTTACAGTTGACCGGGGGCAGCTCTAGCAGGGAAGAAATGTGACTAACTGACTTGTTGAAAAGGTGGCATCCTATGATGGTGGCACGTTAAAAGTCACTGAGCTTTTCAGTAAGGCCATTCTACTGCCAATGTTTGTCTATGGAGATTGCATGGCTGCGTGCTTGATTTTATACTCCTGTAAGCAACAGGTGTGGTTAAACTAGCCGCATCCACTAATATGAAGTGGTGTCCAAATACTTTTGTATACATAGTGTAGCTCCACATTTACTTTAAAAAAATATATATATTTGTATTTTATTTATACCTTTATTTCACGAGGCAAGTCAGTTAATTAAGAACAAATTCTTATTTACAAAGACAGCCTAGGAACTACCTTGTTCAGGGGCAGACTGACAGGAGATTCGATCGAGCAACCTTTCGGTTACTAGCCCAATGCTCTAACCACTAGACTACCTGCCGCACATGATTGGTTGACGGTAGGTGAAGGCGGGAGGTCCTGTATAAACACAAACTCACTTCCTTGACGACATCCTCCACAACAGCTCTGCGCTGCTCCTGCGAAGCGCAAGAAGTATGAACGCCCGGACTTCAGCAGAGAACATATCAACGTCAATGCAGTACGGCCAATGACCATGGAGCACCTTTAAGCATGGCCAATGACCATGGAGCGCCTTTAAGCTACATTATTAACCAGAGCTGATACAGGACGAGGCAAAGCAGCCCGGAGGAGGGGCCTTGCACTGTGAGCGAATGAAGCGAGAGCAAACAGGGAGGGAGAGGCAGCGACCAACCGAGCTGATTTGTGCTAGTAGACTGCAAGGCTCTGCGTGGTCAAATCGTCTGAGGTGACCGTACAGCATTTGTGTCAACAGCAACCTGGGGAAAATATTCTACACCATCATGAACAGCAGATTACTGCACCTTCTCAGTAAATACAATGTCCGGAGTAAAAGTCTAATTCGATTCCTACCAAATGATTGAATATCAGACTTTCGTGAATAAAAAATGTTACAAATATTTTCCTACTTTGTTATCCTTTGTTATCCTAAAATGCCTTTTATTCAAATTGGCATCATATGCAACAGTTCTGTAGGACCTGGGTCATGACAGTCAATCTCAAAAACACATAAATTATGATATTTTAAATGATATAATCTTTTAAAAACAAGTGACCTCCACTCCTACCATTATATAGCCTATAACTAACAAGAGGTGACCTTAGAGAAGGGGCCCCTCAGCCAACTAGTCCTAAGGCCTCAGGAGAGTGCTCAGAAAATCTTGTCCAACAAAATTATCACAAAGCAAAAATAAAAATATCAGATTATGAAACCACACAAAAATCTAAGTAAACTTCAATGCTATTTGTCTCTAAACAGGCAGTACAAGGTGGTAGACTATCTGACCATTGTGACTGATATAAAACTGAGGAAAACACTGACTAGGTACAGACTCAGATTGTACAGTCTGGCTATAGAGACCGGTTGTTACAGACAAACCTGGCAGCCCAGAGAGGACAGGCTGTGCTCATTCTGCCCCACAGGAAGAGACAGAGCTGCATTTTCTGTCAAACTGTGGCAGATATGCTGACATAAGTAATACATTGTTCCTAAAAAATTATAAAACAATAAGAAGAAGTTGAATACCTAAATGATGGAGACAAACTTAAATACATACTTGGTGAAAAAAAGACATGCTGGGTTTTAGCCTCCTGTCACAGCCTGAGGGACAGCCAGGGAAAATTACAGTGTGATTATTATATCTGAAAGACAGCCAATGAGGGGTAGAGTGTGATTATTATACCTGAAAGACAGCCAATGAGGGGTAGAGTGTGATTATTATACCTGAGGGACAGCAAATGAGGGGTAGAGTGTGATTATTATACCTGAGGGACAGCCAATGAGGGGTAGAGTGCGATTATTATACCTGAGGGACAGCCAATGAGGGGTAGAGTGTGATTATTATACCTGAAAGACAGCCAATGAGGGGTAGAGTGTGATTATTATACCTGAGGGACAGCCAATGAGGGGTAGAGTGTGATTATTATACCTGAGGGACAGCCAATGAGGGGTAGAGTGTGATTATTATACCTGAGGGACAGCCAATGAGGGGTAGAGTGTGATTATTATACCTGAAAGACAGACAATGAGGGGTAGAGTGTGATTATTATACCTGAGGGACAGCCAATGAGGGGTAGAGTGTGATTATTATACCTGAGGGACAGCAAATGAGAGGTCGAGTGTGATTATTATACCTGAGGGACAGCCAATGAGACATAGAGTGTGATTATTCAACCTGAGGAACAGCCAATGAGACATAGAGTGTGATTATTACACCTGAAGGAACAGCCAATGAGACATAGAGTGTGATTATTCAACCTGAGGAACAGCCAATGAGACATAGAGTGTGATTATTCAACCTGTGGGACAGCCAATGAGACATAGAGTGTGATTATTCAACCTGTGGGACAGCCAATGAGACATAGAGTGTGATTATTCAACCTGTGGGACAGCCAATGAGACATAGGGTGTGATTATTCAACCTGTGGGACAGCCAATGAGACATAGGGTGTGATTATTCAACCTGTGGGACAGCCAATGAGACATAGAGTGTGATTATTCAACCTGAGGAACAGCCAATGAGACATAGAGTGTGATTATTCAACCTGAGGGACAGCCAATGAGACATAGAGTGTGATTATTCAACCTGAGGAACAGCCAATGAGACATAGAGTGTGATTATTCAACCTGAGGAACAGCCAATGAGACATAGAGTGTGATTATTCAACCTGTGGGACAGCCAATGAGACATAGAGTGTGATTATTCAACCTGTGGGACAGCCAATGAGACATAGAGTGTGATTATTCAACCTGTGGGACAGCCAATGAGACATAGAGTGTGATTATTCAACCTGTGGGACAGCCAATGAGACATAGAGTGTGATTATTCAACCTGTGGGACAGCCAATGAGACATAGAGTGTGATTATTCAACCTGTGGGACAGCCAATGAGACACAGAGTGTGATTATTCAACCTGTGGGACAGCCAATGAGAAGTAGATTGTGATTATTACTCCTGAGGGACAGCCAAATCAAATCAAATCAAATAAAAATGTGTAGAAGTGTAGACATTACAGTGAAATACTTAGTTATAATCGCTTAACGAACAATGCCGTTCAAGAAAATGAATTAAGAAAATATTTACTAAATAAACTAAAGAAAAAAGTTTTTTTATTAAGTTTAAAAAAAAAGTTAAATCACACACAAACACATGGGGGGGAACAGAGGGTTAAATACACAACAAGTAAATGAGGGAATTGAAACCAGGTGTGTGGAAACACAAGACAAAACAAATGGAAAATGAAAAGTGGATTGACGATGGCCAGAAGACCGGCGACGCCGACCGCCGAACGCCGCCCGAACAAGGAGAGGACCCGACTTCGGCGGAAGTTGTGACACCTTCTTACATCAGCTGATATATCAAAGTGCTGTACAGAAACCCAGCCTAAAACCCCAAACAGAAAGCAATGCAGGTGTAGAAGCAAGTATTTTCATAATTCCTGACATTTAATCCTAGTAAAAATCCCCTGATTTAGGTCAGTTAGGACCACCACTTTATTTTAAGAATGTGAAATGTCAGAATAAGACCAGACAAACGATAACAAACAATTTATTTCAGCTTTTATTTCTTTCATCTCATTCCCAGTACTTGGTAGCATTGATTTAAATTGTTTAACTTGGGTCAAACATTTCGGGTAGCCTTCCGCAAGCTTCTCACAATAAGTTGGGTGAATTTTGGCCCATTCCTACTGACAGAGCTGGTGTAACTGAGTCAGTTTTGTAGGCCTTCTTGCTCGCACTCGCTTTTTCAGTTCTGCTCACAAATTTTCTATGGGATTGAGGTCAGGGCTTTGTGATGGCTACTCCAATACCTTGAGTTTGTTGTCCTTAAGCCATTTTGCCACAACTTTGGAAGTATGCTTGGGGTCAGTGTCCATTGGATGACCCATTTGCGACCAAGCTTTAACTTCCTGACTGATGTCTTGAGATGTTGCTTCAATATATCCACGTATTTTCCCATCCTCATGATGCCATCTATTTTGTGAAGTGCACCAGACCCTCCTGCAGCAAAGCACCCCCACAACATGATGCTGCCACCCCCGTGCTTCACGGTTGGAATGGTGTTCTTTAGCTTGCAAGCCTCCCCCTTTTTCCTCCAAACATAACGATGGTCATTATGGCCAAGCAGTTCTATTTTTGTTTCATCAGACCAGAGGACATTTCTCCAAAAATAACAATCTTTGCCCCTATGTGGTACACCTCCAATTGACTCAAAATATGTCAATTAGCCTATCAGAAGCTTCTAAAGCTATGACAACATTTTTGGGAATTTTCCAAGCTGTTTAAAGACACAGTCAACTCAGTATATGTAAACTTCTGACACACTGGGATGGTGATACTGGGAATTATAAGTGAAATAATCTGTCTGTAAACAATTTTTCAGAAAAATTACTTGTGTAAAGCACAAAGTAGATGTCCTAACCGACTTGCCAAAACTATAGTTTGTTTAAGCAAAAATTTGTGGAGCGGTTGAAAAACTAGTTTTAATGACTCCAACCTAAGTGTATGTAAACTTCCAACTTCAACTGTAGGTAGAGGTGAACCAGAGAGATGATTGATTATTGCCTATTTGTTATATACCACTATCATTATTACTGTTTTATTACCTACAGTCTAGTATATTCCTGTCATTGTCACTATATGTTTAGTTGACAACGTAAGTGTTTACATTCCATGTTAATAACATATACTGAATTGAATTGAGTGAGAGAAAGAGAGAGACAGTAAGAGATAGAGAGAGGGACAGAGAGAGAGAGAGAGAGAGAGCAGAGAGAGAGAGAGAGAGAGAGAGAGAGAGAAAGAGAGAGAGACAGTAAGAGATAGAGAGACAGAGAGAGACAGAGAGACAGAGAGAGAGACACAGAGACAGAGACAGAGACAGAGACAGAGACAGAGACAGAGACAGAGACAGAGACAGAGACAGAGAGAAACAGTAAGAGATAGAGACTGATCACCCCAATGCACAAAAGGGGAGAACAAATTTTACCCAATAACTACCGGGGGATATGCGTCAACGGCAACCTTGGGAAAATCCTCTACATTATCATTAACAGAAGACTCGTACATTTCTTCAGAGAAAACAATGTACTGAGCAAATGTCAAATTGGCTATTTACCATATTACCGTAGGAAAGGCCACGTATTTCACCCTGCACACCGTAATTGACAAACAAACAAACAAAGTAAGGACAAACTCTTCTCATGCTTTGTTGATTTCAAAAGAGCTTTTCTTTTTACTCAATTTGGCTTGAGGGTCTGATATACAAATTGATGGAAAGTGGTGTTGTGGGAAAAACAGACAACATTACAAAATCCATGTACACAAACCACACATCTCTTCCCACAGGGCTGTGGGGTTAGGGTTAAGCTCCACCCTCTTCAACATATATATTAACGAATTGGCGCGGTCACTAGAACAGTCTGCAACACCCGGCCTCACCTTACTAGATTCTGAAGTCAAATGTCTCCTGATTCAATGAAATTAATGAAATGAAATGATGAAATCATGACACACAAAAAAGAAAATTCATTGAAACCTTGGAAAGATTTTTTTATTTCAACTGATCAAACTGGAATGCTATTTGGCCCTAAACAGAGAGTACACAGTGGCAGAATACCTGACCACTGTGACTGACCCAAACTTAAGGAAAGTTTTGAATATGTACAGACTCAGTGAGCATATCCTTGCTATTGAGAAAGGTCACCGTAGGCAGACATAGCTCTCAAGAGAAGACAGGCTATGTGCACACTGCCCACAAAATGAGGTGGAAACTGAGCTGCACTTCCTAAACTCCTGCCAAATGTATGACCATATTAGAGAGACATATTTCCCTCAGATTACACAGATCCACAAAGAATTAGAAAACAAATCACATTTTGATAAACTCCCATATCTACTGGGTGAAATACCACAGTTTGATAAACTCCCATATCTACTGGCTGAAATACCACAGTTTGATAAACTCCCATATCTACTGGGTGAAATACCACAGTGTGATAAACTCCCATATCTACTGGGTGAAATACCACAGTTTGATAAACTCCCATATCTACTGGGTGAAATACCACAGTGTGATAAACTCCCATATCTACTGGGTGAAATACCACAGTGTGATAAACTCCCATATCTACTGGGTGAAATACCACAGTGTGACATCACAGCAGAAAGATTTGTGACCTGTTGCCACAAGAAAAGGGCAACCAGTGAAGAACAAAAACGATTGTAAATACAACCCATATTTATTTATTTTCCCTTTTGGACTTTAACTATTTGCACATCTTTACAACACTGTAGACATAACATGACATTTGAAATGTCTTTATTATTTTGGAACTTCTGTGAGTGTAATATTTAATGTTTATGTTTTATTATTCATCTCACATTTGTTTATTATCTACTTCACTTGCTTTGGCAATGTTAACATATGTTTCCCATTCCAATAATGCCTCTTGAATGGAATTTAGAGAGTAAGAGAGAGAGACAGTGAGAGAAAATGAGGAAGAAAGGAGAATGACAATGAGAATGAGAGAGAGAGACAGATTGAGAGAGAGGGATGGAGGGAGAAAGAAAGAGAAGGAGAAGAGAGAGAGACAGAGAGACAGAGAGGGAGAAAGAGAGAGAGAGAGAGAAAAAAAATATATAGAGAGTGAGGGAAAAGGAGAAAGAGAGAGAGAGATAGAGAGACTAAGAGGGAGAAAGAGAGAGAGACAGATAGAGAGAGAAAAATATATAGAGAGTGAGGGGAAAGGAGAAAGAGAGAGAGAGAGATAGAGAGAGAGACTAAGAGGGAGAAAGAGAGAGAGAGAGATAGAGAGAGGGAGAAAAGGAGAAAGAGAGAGAAACTGATAGAAAGAGTGTGAGAGGGAGAAAAAGAGAGAGATATATAGAGAGACTGAGAGAGGGAGAAAAATAGAGAGACAGATAGATTGAGAGAGAGAGAAAGAGAGAGAGACAGACAGTGAGAGAGAAGGAGAAAGAGAGAGAGACAGATAGAGAGAGAGAGAAGGAAAAAGAGAGAGAGAGAAAGAGAGAGATAGATAGATAGACAGAGAGGGAGAAAGAGAGAAAGAGAGAGAGAGAGAGAAAGAGAGAGAGGAGGAGAAAGAGAGAGAGAGAGAAAGAGAGAGAGATAGAGTGAGAGAGAAGGAGAAAGAGATAGAGACAGATAGTGAGAGAGAATGAGAAAGAGAGAGAGCGAGAAAGAGAGAGAGCAAGAGAGATAGACTGAGAGAGGGAGAAAGAGAGAGAGAGAGAGAGACAGATAGAGGGGCAGAGAGAGGGAGAAAGAGAAAGAGAGAGAGAGACAGATAGAGGGGCAGAGAGAGGGAGAAAGAGAAAGAGAGAGAGAGAGAGAGAGAGAGATAGAGAGAGAATGAGAAAGAGAGAATGAGAAAGAGAAAGAGAAAGAGAGAGAGACATATAGAGTGAGAGAGTGAGAGAGTGAGAGGGAGAAGGAGAAAAAGAGGAAGAGGGAGAGGGATAGAGAAGTAGAAAGAGAGAAAGACAGAGAGTGAGAGAGAGGGAGAAGGAGAAAGGGAGGAATAGAGAGACAGATAGAGTGAGAGTGAGAGAGAGACAGAGAGAAGGAGAAAGGGAGGAAGAGAGAGAGAGAGAATGAGAAAGGGAGGAATAGAGAGACAGTTAGAGTGAGAGAGAGAGAAAGAGAGAGAGAGAGTGTGAGAGAGAAGGAGAGAGAGAGGAAGAGACAGAGACAGAGACAGAGACAGAGAGAGAGAGAGAGAGAGAGAGAGAGAGAGAGAGAGAGAGAGAGAGAGAGAGAGAGAGAGAGAGAGAATGAGAAGGAGAAAGGGAGGAATAGAGAGAGAGTTAGAGTGAGAGAGAGAGAGAGAGAGAGTGTGAGAGAGAAGGAGAGAGAGAGAGAGAGAGAGAGACAGAGAGAGAGATAGAGAAGGAGAAGGAGAAAGGGAGGAATAGAGAGACAGTTAGAGAGAGAGAGAGAGAGAGAGAGAGAGAGAGAGAGAGAGAGAGAGAGAGAGAGAGAGAGAGAGAGAGAGAGAGAGAGAGAGAGAGAGAGAGAGAGAGAGAGAGAGAGAGAGAGAGCGAGCGAGCGAGAGAGAGAGAGAGAGAAAGAGAGAGTGTGTGAGAGAGAAGGAGAGAGAGAAAGAGAAAGGGAGGAAGAATGATGGTAAAATAGTACAGTATCATATCATCATTCAAGTTGTTTCACATTGACCTATTATCTAAATAATTAACCTGAGGAAAAAACGGGAAACTTCTACACCTCAATACAGCTTTCCTGCTGCTGGTACTCTAAATGACACCCTATTTCCTATATAGTGCATTACCTTTCACCACGGGCCATGGGGCGTAAAATATGCACAGAGTGTACTGATGCATACCCTATTACATTTCACCCAAGAACACAAAGGACCTTTCTATGTAGAATATCATCCAATGTACAAGAAATGTCCCTTTGTCATTGTGATGCATTATTAGTCTGACGAGTCAGAGACCAGCCAGTCATTGTTAGTCTGAGGAGTCAGACACCGGACAGTCATTATTAGTCTGACGAATCAGACACCGGACAGTCATTATTAGTCTGAGGAGTCAGAGACCAGACAGTCATTATTAGTCTGAGGAGTCAGAGACCAGACAGTCATTATTAGTCTGAGGAGTCAGAGACCGTCCAGTCATTATTAGTCTGAGGAGTCAGAGACCGTCCAGTCATTATTAGTCTCAGGAGTCAGAGACCAGACAGTCATTATTAGTCTGAGGAGTCAGAGACCAGCCAGTCATTATTAGTCTGAGGAGTCAGAGACCGGACAGTCATTATTAGTCTGAGGAGTCAGAGACCGGCCAATCATTATTAGTCTGAGGAGTCAGAGACCGGCCAGTCATTATCAGTCTGAGGAGTCAGAGACCGGCCAGTCATTATCAGTCTGAGGAGTCAGAGACCAGACAGTCATTATTAGTCTGAGGAGTCAGAGACCAGCCAGTCATTATTAGTCTGAGGAGTCAGAGACCAGACAGTCATTATTAGTCTGAGGAGTCAGAGACCAGACAGTCATTATTAGTCTGAGGAGTCAGAGACCGGCCAGTCATTATTAGCAGTGATGGGAGAAGTATGACTTGACTGGATCAGGACACACGTTCACATGGGATGCTATGTTAGCTAGCTGGCTATGACTATCCAACACAACATTGGAACTCTTCCAAGTCAAGGTAAGTTTGTGATTTTATTTATTTATTGCGATTGGGGCATGCTCGTGTAACTTCTTACTGACTGAACACTGTAACATTACTGCATGATTGTAGCCGGTTTACTAACCGTTAGCTCTATCAGCTATGCTGAAGCTACTTTAGCTAATGTGGTGGCAACGACTATGTGTAGCGGTTTGGCCTGGAAAGGTTTTTCTGCCTGGTCACATCCAGATGATGTGTTGTGCACTGAAGTCCACAAGTGAAGGTGAAAATGTGAGAGGAGGAGAGGCCGTAGATGCGAAAAGGAATACAACGTGGCTGCTATGAAAGTGAACTGTGTTTACGTGTGATCTGGGGTGTATTCATTCCGCCGATTCTGTTGAAAAAATGTTTCTAAAACAGAAACAAACGGATAGAAACAGGGTTAAACATACCCGAACTTGTCCAATAGAAACTCTTGTTTGTAACTGTTGGACTAATGATTACACCCTAGATCAGATACTGTACATGCAAGCAAGAGTGTGCAAGGCGCTATTGAATGTGTCATTGTCTGTCACCTATAATGTTTATCTTGACCTGTCTGCACGTACGTTGTAATCTTTCATTCACATGCCAGGTTTTATCAACCTCATGATGGGTACAGGGAACATTAGAGTATCATGTAGTAACCTGAACCTATCGCTGTTACATTGAACTGTGTGAATGGAATATGAATGACAGTAACCTGAACCTATCGCTGTTACATTGAACTGTGTGAATGGAATATGAATGACAGTAACCTAAACCTATCACTGTTACATTGAACTGGGTGAATGGAATATGAATCACAGTCATCCAATATGCTGCAATAGAAATAAGACCATGCTCATGATCCCCCAAAAAATGGTCCTCCCTCATCTTAAATGTCACCAACCACCACTGTTCCAAACGCAAGATGCAAGGAAAATATAGGCTGAATTACCGAACTCTCTGGAGTCCAGAATTAACCGACCTTGTGAACGGGTTTGATAACTTGTCACTTTAAATCTTAATCTTAACAGTGGTGTTAGGTAAGTCCAGAAGCTGGTGGAGCAGGGCTTTGTAAACAAAAAGAGCGTAACAGTGGAGGCTGCTGAGGGGAGGACGGCTCATAATAATGGCTGGAACAGAGCGAATGGAACGGCATCAAACATATAGAAACGATGTATTTGATACCGTTCCACTTATGTCGCTACTGCCATTGCCGTGAGCCCGTCCTCCCATATTACGGTACCACCAACCTCTTGTGGAGCATAATGATGTGATCTATGTGACTTCAAAGAGGTCCAGACAACCTTTTGGTAAAGAAAACAGTGACGAGTAATTAAACTGTCTCCTGTGACTAAACGAAGGGCTCCATGAAAAACGGCACCCAAAGGTTTAAGAGTAGCGGCAGCTGCACTTTGATAAATAGTATCACCATAACAACAACAGATAGAAAGGTTGATAAATAGTATCACCATAACAACAGGTAGAAAGGTTGATGAATAGTATCACCATAACAACAACAGGTATAAAGATTGATAAATAGTATCACCATAACAACAACAGGTATAAAGGTTGATAAATAGTATCACCATAACAACAACAGGTAGAAAGGTTGATAAATAGTATCACCATAACAACAACAGGTATAAAGGTTGATAAATAGTATCACCATAACAACAACAGGTAGAAAGGTTGAAACATAGTATCACCATAACAACAACAGGTAGAAAGGTTGATAAATAGTATCACCATAACAACGACAGGTAGCAAGGTAATAAATAGTATCACCATAACAACAACAGGTAGAAAGGTTGATAAATAGTATCACCATAACAACAGGTAGAAAGGTTGATAAATACTATCACCATAACAACAGGTAGAAAGGTTGATAAATAGTATCACCATAACAACAGGTAGAAAGGTTGATAAATAGTATCACCATAACAACAACAGGTAGAAAGGTTGATAAATAGTATCACCATAACAACAGGTAGAAAGGTTGATAAATAGTATCACCATAACAACAACAGGTAGAAAGGTTGATAAATAGTATCACCATAACAACAACAGGTAGAAAGGTTGATAAATAGTATCACCATAACAACAGGTAGAAAGGTTGATAAATAGTATCACCATAACAACAACAGGTAGAAAGGTTGATAAATAGTATCACCATAACAACAACAGGGAGAAAGGTTGATAAATAGTATCACCATGACAACAGGTAGAAAGGTTGATAAATAGTATCACCATAACAAAAACAGGTAGAAAGGTTGATAAATAGTATCACCATAACAACAGGTAGAAAGGTTGATAAATAGTATCACCATAACAACAGGAAGAAAGGTTGATACATAGTATCACCATAACAACAACAGGTAGAAAGGTTGATAAATAGTATCACCATAACAACAACAGGTAGAAAGGTTGATAAATAATATCACCATAACAACAACAGCTAGAAAGGTTGATAAATAGTATCACCATAACAACAGGTAGAAAGGTTGATAAATAATATCACCATAACAACAGGTAGAAAGGTTGATAAATAGTATCACCATAACAACAGGTAGAAAGGTTGATACATAGTATCACCATAACAACAACAGGTAGAAAGGTTGATAAATAGTATCACCATAACAACAGGTAGAAAGGTTGATAAATACTATCACCATAACAACAGGTAGAAAGGTTGATAAATAGTATCACCATAACAACAGGTAGAAAGGTTGATAAATAGTATCACCATAACAACAACAGGTAGAAAGGTTGATAAATAGTATCACCATAACAACAACAGGGAGAAAGGTTGATAAATAGTATCACCATGACAACAGGTAGAAAGGTTGATAAATAGTATCACCATAACAACAACAGGTAGAAAGGTTGATAAATAGTATCACCATAACAACAGGTAGAAAGGTTGATAAATAGTATCACCATAACAACAGGAAGAAAGATTGATACATAGTATCACCATAACAACAACAGGTAGAAAGGTTGATAAATAGTATCACCTTAACAACAACAGGTAGAAAGGTTGATAAATAGTATCACCATAACAACAGGTAGAAAGGTTGATAAATAGTATCACCATAACAACAACAGGTAGAAAGGTTGATAAATAGTATCACCATAACAACAGGTAGAAAGGTTGATAAATAGTATCACCATAATAACAGATAGAAAGGTTGATAAATAGTATCACCATAACAACAACAGCTAGAAAGGTTGATAAATAGTATCACCATAACAACAACAGGTAGAAAGGTAATAAATAGTATCACCATAACAACAGCAGGTAGAAAGGTTGATAAATAGTATCACCATAACAACAGGTAGAAAGGTTGATAAATAGTATCACCATAACAACAACAGGTAGAAAGGTTGATAAATAGTATCACCATAACAACAGGTAGAAAGGTTGATAAATACTATCACCATAACAACAGGTAGAAAGTTTGATAAATAGTATCACCATAACAACAGGTAGAAAGGTTGATAAATAGTATCACCATAACAACAACAGGTAGAAAGGTTGATAAATAGTATCACCATAACAACAACAGGGAGAAAGGTTGATAAATAGTATCACCATGACAACAGGTAGAAAGGTTGATAAATAGTATCACCATAACAACAACAGGTAGAAAGGTTGATAAATAGTATCACCATAACAACAGGTAGAAAGGTTGATAAATAGTATCACCATAACAACAGGTAGAAAGGTTGATACATAGTATCACCATAACAACAACAGGTAGAAAGGTTGATAAATAGTATCACCATAACAACAACAGGTAGAAAGGTTGATAAATAGTATCACCTTAACAACAACAGGTAGAAAGGTTGATAAATAGTATCACCATAACAACAGGTGGAAAGGTTGATAAATAGTATCACCATAACAACAGGTAGAAAGGTTGATAAATAGTATCACCATAACAACAACAGGTAGAAAGGTTGATAAATAGTATCACCATAACAACAGGTAGAAAGGTTGATAAATAGTATCACCATAACAACAGGTAGAAAGGTTGATAAATAGTATCACCATAACAACAACAGGTAGAAAGGTTGATAAATAGTATCACCATAACAACAGCAGGTAGAAAGGTTGATAAATAATATCACCATAACAACAGGTAGAAAGGTTGATAAATAGTATCACCATAACAACAACAGGTAGAAAGGTTGATAAATAGTATCACCATAACAACAGCAGGTAGAAAGGTTGATAAATAGTATCACCATAACAACAGGTAGAAAGGTTGATAAATAGTATCACCATAACAACAACAGGTATAAAGGTTGATACACAGTATCACCATAACAACAGGTAGAAAGGTTGATAAATAATATCACCATAACAACAACAGCTAGAAAGGTTGATAAATAGTATCACCATAACAACAGGTAGAAAGGTTGATAAATAGTATCACCATAACAACAACAGGTAGAAAGGATGATAAATAGTATCACCATAACAACAGGTAGAAAGGATGATAAATAGTATCACCATAACAACAGGTAGAAAGATTGATAAATAGTATCACCATAACAACAGGTAGAAAGGTTGATAAATAGTATCACCATAACAACAGGTAGAAAGGTTGATAAATAGTATCACCATAACAACAGGTAGAAAGGTTGATAAATAGTATCACCATAACAACAACAGGTAGAAAGGATGATAAATAGTATCACCATAACAACAACAGGTAGAAAGGATGATAAAATAGTATCACCATAACAACAGGTAGAAAGGTTGATACATAGTATCACCATAACAACAGGTAGAAAGGTTGATAAATAGTATCACCATAACAACAACAGGTAGAAAGGTTGATAAATAGTATCACCATAACAACAACAGGTAGAAAGGATGATAAATAGTATCACCATAACAACAGGTAGAAAGGTTGATAAATAGTATCACCATAACAACAGGTAGAAAGGTTGATAAATAGTATCACCATAACAACAACAGGTAGAAAGGTTGATAAATAGTATCACCATAACAACAACAGGTAGAAAGGTTGATAAATAGTATCACCATAACAACAGGTAGAAAGGTTGATAAATAGTATCACCATAACAACAGTTAGAAAGGTTGATAAATAGTATCACCATAACAACAGGTCGAAAGGTTGATAAATAGTATCACCATAACAACAACAGCTAGAAAGGTTGATAAATAGTATCACCATAACAACAGGTAGAAAGGTTGACCTCACAATCTGCTTCCTGCTGACTAAAGAGAGACAAGATCAATGGGGGAAATGGGGGTAATGGGACTGTAGTCTTGTCTCAGCCAGGTCTGCGGGGGGGGGGGGGGGGGGTAATGGGACTGTAGTCATGTCTCAGCCAGGTCAGCAGGGCTGCGGGGGGGGGGGGGGGGGGGGGTAATGGGACTGTAGTCATGTCTCAGCCAGGTCAGCATGGCGGGGGGGGAGGGGTAATGGGACTGTAGTCATGTCTCAGCCAGGTCAGCAGGGGGGGGGGGGTAATGGGACTGTAGTCTTGTCTCAGCCAGGTCAGCGGGGGGGGGGGGGTGGGTAATGGGACTGTAGTCATGTCTCAGCCAGGCCAGCAGAGGGGGGGGGGGGGGTAATGGGACTGCAGTCTTGTCTCAGCCAGGTCAGCAGGGGGGGGGGGGGGGTAATGGGACTGTAGTCTTGTCTCAGCCACATCAGCAGCGGGGGGGGGGGGTAATGGGACTGTAGTCATGTCTCAGCCAGGTCAGCATGGCGGGGGGGGGGAGGGGTAATGGGACTGTAGTCATGTCTCAGCCAGGTCAGCAGGGGGGTGGGGGGGGGGGTAATGGGACTGTAGTCTTGTCTCAGCCAGGTCAGCGGGGGGGGGGTGGGTAATGGGACTGTAGTCATGTCTCAGCCAGGCCAGCAGGGGGGGGGGGGGGGGGGTAATGGGACTGCAGTCTTGTCTCAGCCAGGTCAGCAGGGGGGGGGGGGGGGGGGGTAATGGGACTGTAGTCTTGTCTCAGCCACATCAGCAGGGGGGATAAATCCGTACATAATAGTATTATCCATATATCGAAGAAATATAATTTTTTTAACAGATTGACCAATAGAATTAATGTAAAAAGTGAAAAGAACAGGTCCTAGAATCGACCCCTGCAGAACACCTTGATGTACTTGTAGAAAGTCAGACTGAACCCCACAGATCACGATGGCCTGAGTTCTGTCACTAAGATAATCATGAAACCATGAACAGGCATCAGAGCTCAGGCTAACGTGGACAACTGATTCAATAAAATAGCATGATCTACAGTATGAAGAGATTTTGACGGGTCCTCAAACAAAGCAGCTCATGTCATTTTAGTGTCTACGATATGGACAAGATCATTAACGACTAAAGTGGTTGCTGTAACCGTGCTCTGCCCAGGCCTAACCCCTGATTGGTTTTATATTCTAAATACATTTCTCAGATAAAAAAAAAGAACAAAATTGTACATTTAACAAAGATTCAACAATATTAGCTAGACAAGGAGGTGTTGAAATGGGGCAATAATAAGAATAATAAATAAGATCATTACTATCCCCTTCCCTTACTGAGCGGAATCACAAGAGCTGATTTCTATACTTTTGGAATATTTCCTGATAACAATATGATTTATTTTCTTTAAATGGGGGTTATTGAGCCAACAATGATGGAAGCTGCACAGTTAAGCAGCCCAGAATCCAATTGGTCGGCCCCTGTGGATTTCTTGTTGTCTATTGCTAGCAAAGCATGCAATACATATTTTTCTGTCAATAATAAAATGTAGCCTTTGTCATTTGTCAATAATTCCTCAGTTGCTTAAAAGCTTGCCAGCCTGGGCTGAAACACGTGTACCTTAACACAAGCATCATCTCTTTTATGATTGACTTTGGATAATTCTGGAGCGTACCAGTGTCACGATCGATATGAGACGAATGAGTGGACCAAGGCACAGCGTGAAAGAAAGACATCTTCTTTTAATGAAGACAAACAAAACACTACCAACGAACGTGAAGCTAAGCAAACTATGTGCACACATGCAACATAGAACATAGACAATTACCCACAATCACCTAAAGCCTATGGCTGCCTTAAATATGGCTCCCAATCAGAGACAACAATAAACAGCTGTCTCTGATTGAGAACCAAACCAGGCAACCATGGACTTTCCCCATACACTATACACAACCCCCTAAACAATACACACACCCTAAACTAGACAAAACACACAAACATCTCCCATGTCACACCCTGACCTAACTAAACTAATGAAGAAAATCAATATAACAGAGACCAGGGTGTGACAGCCAGGCATTCAATCTACTTTTAATAACCCTTTATTTTTTTGTGTAGGGAACATGATTATCTACAATTGTATTGAAGACATCTGCAAAAAGGCTGAAATACAAATCAGGTTCAGGGAGAGATGAAATAAAATCAAGGTTACTAAAATAAAGATCATGTAAAAAAAAAAAGAAGCCTGTTCACTGAAGTTTTTAGATTTTTGTATTCTCACATCTCTAACACAAACAACTGGGCAATTGTCACAAATATCTTGTGTGAAGACACCAGTAGAAACGTATTTATCTGGTGTATTCATTAAAATAAAATCAATCAGAGTTGACTTTGAAGGATCGTTAGGGTTGTGCCGTGTAGGCTTAGTCACCAGCTTGGTTAGGTTCAGATCATTACACATGTCTTTTAGATTGTCTGAAACCTGCGTTTCCCCGATCATAATTTAGGTCACCCAGGATTAAAAACTTCTGATTTAGTAAAATAAGACAACAAATTGGTTAAATTCTCAAGTACACAAAGGTTAGCCGAGGGAGGATGGTAGACTCCTATAACAGTTATGGATACATTTCTTCCCAAAACAGAGGCTTAAAGATAGTAGCAAACATTTTTTGGGGGGCAATGAAAATGGATTTCAGTAAAGTTATTTTTTAATAAGAATGGCCTCTACACCACCTCTACCCTGTCTATCAGCTCTGAACACATAACCTTCAATATTAATATCAGAGTTCAGAATTTCCCCAGAGATCCAAGTTTCAGTCAATACCAGAATTTCCGGATGGATCTGCATAGTGATGTAATCCAGTTCAGATGCATCAACCAATCAAAAGTCCTTGGAGACCATGGGAGACCATGGGAGAGAGAGAGGACCAAGGCGCAGCATGTAAAAAAGACATCTTCTCTTTATTTAGGAGAAAACGAACGAAGCAAAACAACAAATAGACGACCGTGAAGCTAGAACCGAACGAAATGCAAACATGCAACCTAGACACAGACACAGACCTAGACAATGACCCGACAAAAACATGATGCCCATGGCCGCCTAAAATATGGCTCCCAATCAGAGACAAATGAAAGACATCTGTCTCTAATTGGGAACCACTCAGGCAACCATAGACATACCTAGAACATTCACTCAACCATAGACATACCTAAAAACATTCACTCAACACAAACCCATAAACTAAACCCAACACCCCCTTTTCCATATAACCACCAAAAACGAGACAAAACACAAACATCCCCCATGTCACACCCTGACCTAACTAAAATAATAAAGAAAACAAAGAATACTAAGGCCAGGGCGTGACAAGGAGTCTCCAACTCAAACAAGATAGGTCCAATGGGCGGTTGCAGGTCCTGTCTGATGATTGATGCTGATGTACAGTGCATTTGCAAAGCATTCAGAACCCTTGACTTTTTACACAATTTGTTACATTACAGACATTCTAAAATGGATTAAATATTTGTTTTTCCTTCATCAATCTACACACAATAGCCCATAATGACAAAGCGGAAAATAAAAACATTTACAGAAATATTCAGATCCTTCGCTAGGAGACTCGAAAATGAGCTCAGGTACATCCAGTTTTCATTGATCATCCTTGATTGGAGACCACCAATTGATTGGACATGATTTGGAAAGGCACACACCTGTCTGTGTAAGATCCCACAGTTAAGCGTACATGACAGAGCAAAACCCAAGCCATGAGGTTAAAAGAATTGTATGTAGAGCTTCAAGACAGGATTGTGTCGAGGCACAGATCTCAGGAAGTGTACCAAACAATTTCTGCAGCATTTAAGGTCCCCAAGAACACAGTTTGGAACCACCAAGACTCTTCCTAGAGCTGGCCGCATGGTCAGGGAGGTCACCAAGGACACGGTGGTCACTCTGACAGAGCTCCAGATTTCCTCTGTGGAGATGGGAGAACCTTCCAGAAGGACAACCATCTCTGCAGCACTCCACCAATCAGGAATGTATGGTAGAGTGGCCACAAGGAAGCCACTCCTCAGTAAAAGGCACATGACAGCCGGCTTGATATTTGCCAAAAGGCACCTAAAGGACTCAGACCATGAGAAACAAGATTCTCTGGTCTGATGAAACCAAGATTGAACTCTATGGCCTGAATGCCAAGCGTCACGTCCTGAGGAAACCTGGAACCATCCCTACGCAACGACGCTCCTCATCCAACCTGACAGAGCTTGAGAGGATCTGAAGGGAAGAATGGCAGAAACTCCCCAAATACAGATGTGCCAAGCTTGTAGCATCATACCCAAGAAGACTCAAGGCTTCAATCGCTGCCAAAGGTGATTCAACAAAGTACTTTGTACAGGGCTGTAATACTTATGTAAATGTGATATTTCCGTTATTTAGTTGTAATAAATTAGCAAAAATGTAAAAGAATACTGTTTTGCTTTGTCATTATGGGGTGTTGTGTGTAGATCATGTGGGAATTGTTTTAAAATCCATTTTAGAATAAGGCTGTAACGTAACAAAACGAGACACGTTTCATGTAGCGTGTCACTACTTCACAGGAGAGCCGTATGAACTTAAACTTTATATTTTTATCAAAATGTGTTTTTGGTGGGTAGAAATGCCTTCTCAAACATGTGAACTTTCATGTGCCTCAATAACAAACTTGTATGCCATCTGTAAATAAAAATAAAACATTTAAATTATGAGCCTAGTTTTGTTAAGCCACAGAAAAAGTCAGCAACCTTCCCGCTACCAATGATTGGCTGAGATGATGAGTGGGCTGGACATGCCGCGAGACGAGTTTGGATTGGTCTGCCATATAGCACGCCGCTGTCCATTTGAGCTGGTCAGTTTGTGTAGGTAATCCGGTCTTACTCTGCTTTTTTTTATGTATCGCGTTGTAAAACTTAACAAAAGACTCAACTATACAAGTATCCATTTCAATAGAACGTCACTGCAACAAATCTTGTCTTAGAGTGCCAGAACGCAGAATAACTGATGAATTTATGAACGCTCAACACCGGTTGAATATCGCCGGTATCAGTAAATGTCAGCAAAAAAAGCATAATTAAATTGTTGCCAGGAGCACAGTTAGTCACCAACTCTCTGGACAACATGTTAACAGCCTAACCAGCTCTGCTATGGTGAGTAAAATGGTCAGAGTTTCGGTGGGGGTTAAAGCTTAAGGTGATTCTTATGGCCTTGCACACGGTCAGTGTGAACCAGAGTGACTTGATGCCAAACAAGCTGTACAAACAAAACATAAACGATACAGGGCGTCTTATATAATGAAAGGTGTTGCAGTCTGCCGTGAAGCATTCATCCATCTATATGGGTAAGAGTCTAGCTACAGTTTCAGATATTATACATTTCTAATTTTGTCAGAAATGTGTTTTCATTGCAAGGTAAAGCTTGCTGTTAGCTAGCTAGCTGACGTTAGATGGCTGGCTCGCTAAATAACATTACGTTTATGATCTGTTTGGAGTAATGTTATCTCAGAATGCCATTTTGGTATTGCTAGTTATAGCCGAATGTTAGCTTGCTAACTAGCTAACATTGAACCTATTCGGTTAACTTTAGCTGGCTATGACAATCGGTTTGTATTGCTTGTACTCTAAGATAGGGATTATGGTTCATTGTTTAGCTAGCTAGCTACGTGTCTAAACAAAAGACTCCACTTCGCCAGATGATTACATGACCCATCAAGTTATCCAGTTGTGTCTGACTGTGATTGCGGATATGCATTCTACAATAATGGAATTTATTTATTTACGCCTGACTCTCCTCCACCAGTCATACAAGTAGAATGGTCTAATACCGCCCATCAAAAAGAGAGCTGGCCCAAACAAGCAGAGGTTACACCTGAAGCATGAGGACGTGCAGCGAGTGGTGGACTTCATCAACAACCACGCAGAGGATAATGCAATAGTATTACCAGGACGCCACCCAGAGGATAACGCAATAGTATTACCAGGACGCCACCCAGAGGATAACGCAATAGTATTACCAGGACGCCACCCAGAGGATAACGCAATAGCATTACCAGGACGCCACCCAGAGGATAATGCAATAGAATTACCAGGATGCCACCCAGGATACAAACACTTTGCCTGAGATTTCTGTTGTGGTGAAGGACATCACTGTGACAGGGGACAACATCCCACAGCTGGGTTGGACTGGAGGATGGTACAGTGTTGGTGGCAAGTTAATCCCTGTTTTACAGCTTCGATGCTCTTGAGCCTGGTGTTGTTGTCGCCAAGGAACGTTCGGACTGTCGGGACCAGGTTTCAGCTGCTGCTCAACACTGACATCCTTCCTCTCATAGATGGTCTGCCTGTACAAGCACCACCTGGACTGGACACGGCTAGACAAACGTATCTTTTTGAGAAGATCAGGGAGTTTTGTTACGAAGAGGCTATGGACATCACGTGCCCTGCACCAACGTCAAGGGCAGGACAGAAACAGGCTCTCTGAATATAGATTCCCTTGTTCATGCGTGGTTCGGACGGACCAGTCATCAGCACTATCTGCAGTGCCTCTATTGTCATGACTCTCTCCTAACACACACGCCATACGCTGCTGCTACTCTTTATTGTCCTGCTGCTCAGCCACTTTACTCCTGATTGTTTGCATATAACTACCTCATCTATCACTATTGTTATTGATATTGTTCTTGTACACACTGTATATTATTTATATTGACACTATCTATTTCTGATATTGCTACTAGGCAAGTAACTGTTTGGTTGTACCGCTTACACCTTCTGTAGTGACCCATCCACTTGGTTGTACCGTTTACACCTTCTGTAGTGACCCATCCACTTGGCTGTAACGTTTACACCTTCTGTAGAGACCCATCCACTTGGCTGTAACGTTTACACCTTCTGTAGTGACCCATCCACTTGGCTGTACCGTTTACACCTTCTGTAGAGACCCATACACTTGGCAAGATGTGGCTGGGGGTTATAGCATTTCTTTCACATTAGCCATCAACCCCCAAGCAATAAGACTCTTGAACAGTTAATCAAATGCCTACCCGGACTATGTGCATTGTCCCCACCCCAACACCCATTTTTACGCTGCTTGCTACTCTCTGTTTATTATCCATGCATTGCATTGGATCCATGCATTGTCACTTTAACTCTACCTACATGTACATATTACCTCAATTACCTCAACACCGGTGCCCCCGCACATTGATTCTGTACCATAACCTCCGGTATATAGCCTCCACATTGACTCTGTACCGGTACCCCCTGTATATAGCCTCCACATTGACTCTGTACCGGTACCCCCTGTATATAGCCTCCACATTGACTCTGTACCGGTACCCCCTGTATATAGTCTCCACATTGACACTGTACCGGAACCCCCTGTATATAACCTCGCTATTATTATTTTATTGTTGCTCCTTAATTATTTGTTATATCTTTTTTTTTCTTTCTTAAAACTGAATTGTTGGTTAAGGGCTTTCACTGTAAGGTCTATACTTGTTGTATTCGGCGCATGGGAGAAATAACATTTGATTTGAATTTAGACAAGTGTGTTGGATTTGGATTTGCATCATCTCATATTTATAAAATATTTTTATCTGGACACTTCCTGTTTACATGAATTTTTCCTTATTGTAGGCTACTACTTTTACCACTTTTAGTCTTAATCTTTACTACACTACTCACTGTTTAGTACATGACCTCACATGTGAATCCTTAAGGAGATGGGTGGGGCTAAAGCTTAAGAGGGTGTGAACGATGCTGAATGGGTGGAGACAAAGAAGAGCTCTCCAGTAGGTGTTACCAAAACATTCAAAGGCCATTTTCTCAAAAAGTGCATTTACAAGTTTATCAACTTTCAAAGCATAATTACTTTCCCATTGTTCCTTCAAATGCAGTTTATGATATACCATTTTGTAGCTCTGAGTCTCTACTTTTATCCAATGTAGTAAAAAACACTATTTTAAATTTTGCTACATGAGACCGATTTGAGCCAGTCTGTCACAAATGTGGAAAAAGTCAAAGGGTCTGAAGACTAAAATGTAAAATGTAATTGATTTGAATTGAGAGAAGAGCGTAAGAGAGAGAAAGAAAGGAGAAGACAGAGGGAGAGAGGTAGAGGAGAGGGGAGGAGGATGTTTCTTCACCCAAGCGTTCCCTCCTCAAGGACAGAAGGTCGAGGAGAGACTAATGCTTGGTGGCAGCTCAGTCAACTGGTGAATTCATATAGGCAAACAGTACAGCACAGCACAGCAGTAATAAGGAAAACTCTATACCGCCAAGCATCCAGCCAGCGGACTTGTAACCCCACTGAGACTGAACTCTGGAGTCTGATGTGGCCTCTTCATGCAACATGCACACGTAAGGCTGAGAGTTTATGAAGGGGGGGTATACAATCCTGTGGGTCCTCGTGCAGCACGTGTAGGTATGAGAGATAACAGTCCTGTGGGTCCTCGTGCAGCACGTGTAGGTATGAGAGATAACAGTTCTGTGGATCCTCGTGCAGCACGTGTAGGTATGAGAGATAAGAGTCCTGTGGATCCTCGTGCAGCACATGTAGGTATGAGAGATAACAGTCCTGTGGATCCTCGTGCAGCACGTGTAGGTATGAGAGATAACAGTCCTGTGGATCCTCGTGCAGCACGTGTAGGTATGAGAGATAACAGTCCTGTGGATCCTCGTGCAGGACGTGTAGGTATGAGAGATAACAGTCCTGTGGATCCTCGTGCAGCACGTGTAGGTATGAGAGATAACAGTCCTGTGGGTCCTCGTGCAGCACGTGTAGGTATGAGAGATAACAGTTCTGTGGATCCTCGTGCAGCACGTGTAGGTATGAGAGATAAGAGTCCTGTGGATCCTCGTGCAGCACATGTAGGTATGAGAGATAACAGTCCTGTGGATCCTCGTGCAGCACGTGTAGGTATGAGAGATAACAGTCCTGTGGATCCTCGTGCAGCACGTGTAGGTATGAGAGATAACAGTCCTGTGGATCCTCGTGCAGGACGTGTAGGTATGAGAGATAACAGTCCTGTGGATCCTCGTGCAGCACGTGTAGGTATGAGAGATAACAGTCCTGTGGATCCTCGTGCAGCACGTGTAGGTATGAGAGATAACAGTCCTGTGGATCCTCGTGCAGCACGTGTAGGTATGAGAGATAACAGGGGGGTCACTGAATCCATATAAGAAACACTCTGGGGAAACACTTTGAGAAAACTAAAATCAAATCAAAATCAAATCACATTGTATTGGTCACATGGTCACATACACGTGATTAGCAGATGTTATTGCGGGTGTAGCGAAATGTTTGTCTTTCTAGATCTGACAGTGCAGAAATATCTACACACAAATCTAAGTAGGAATAAATTAAGACTGTATACATATGGGCGAGCGATGTCAGAGCGGAACGGACTAAGATACTGTAGAATAGTATAGAAAAAGCCAGCACCAAGAGGGGCAACTTCCTTTTCAGGATAGGCTTACTACAAATGAAATAGAACTCCTGCCTGCACCAAGAGGGTCAACTGCCTTTTTAGGATAAGCTTACTACAAATGAAATAGAACTCCTGCCAGCACCAAGAGGGTCAACTGCCTTTTTAGGATAAGCTTACTACAAATGAAATAGAACTCCTGCCTGCACCAAGAGGGTCAACTGCCTTTTTAGGATAAGCTTACTACAAATGAAATAGAACTCCTGCCTGCACCACTGAATGTACCCAGCAGAGAACCGTGCTGAGATGCCCTGCTGTGGGTCTGGACTCTGGAGTAAGTGATTTCGTCCATTGCAACAGGGGGGGGGGGGGGGGGGGTCACTGTCTCTGATGTTATCAGGATCAGGGACAGACCTTGGGTTTAATCTTATAACAAGACCACCAGCCTGGAGTCGATATGCTTCTCTCTTCTTTACGGAGTAAAAGGGAGCTTGGGTTATCTGTGGAAGAAACTGTATTGTAGTCATTGGGTGGTCGCAGTGAATCGGCTTCATTGTCTCCCATGTAATGAGATTGTTGAGCGGAAAAAGCATGAGCTGATGCACATCCGAAGATATTGGAGAGATGATGAGTAACGGAACAGTAAACTGTGTAGAAAGATAGAAAGAAAGGAAAATTAAGGAAGTTGCACACGACAGTGTATATATATGCTCCCAACTATTTAATGGGTAAAGAGAAAATATATATTTTGAAAGGACAGTGTATTGACCACAGCCATATGCAGGAGTCCTTTGTGTCAGGTTACTTTCCCTGCTAAAAGGTTGCACGTAACGTTATGCACCAATGCTCTTGTGGCATGAAATGTGCCCTTTCTCTCCTGTGAAATTAGCTAAATGTCAGTTCTGGTCTCTCCTCCCTCATACTTTCCTGAAGACATAGAATCTTGAAGACATAGAATCCTGAAGACATAGAATCCTGAAGACATAGAGTCCTGAAGACATAGAGTCCTGACGACATAGAACCCTGAAGACATAGAGTCCTGAAGACATAGAGTCCTGACGACATAGAATCCTGAAGACATAGAATCCTGAAGACATAGAATCCTGAAGACATAGAATCCTGAAGACATAGAGTCCTGAAGACATAGAGTCCTGAAGACATAGAGTCCTGAAGACATAGAATCCTGAAGACATAGAATCCTGAAGACATAGAATCCTGAAGACATAGAATCCTGAAGACATAGAAACCTGAAGACATAGAATCCTGAAGACATAGAATCCTGTTGTCAAAAACTAGATCACTACACTCTCACACTGGGATATTTCACAGTGACACTACTGTGTGTGTGTGTGTGTGTGTGTGTGTGTGTGTGTGTGTGTGTGTGTGTGTGTGTGTGTGTGTGTGTGTGTGTGTGTGTGAGAGTGCGTGCGTGCGTGCGTGCGTGCGTGTGTCTACCTGAGGCAGAAACAGAGGACTGTGTCCCCTGAGTTTCACTGGGCATCACGTCCCGAGGTAAGGAGAAAATAACCCCACCAACCTCCCAAAAACTAAAGAAAGACAACATCTTGTCGTTCCCTCGGAGGCTGGCTGCTGAGGGTGAAAGTTACGAGGGGTTTCCCACACAACACTCTTCCTACACAACGGCCGTGTCGCAAATGGAACCCTATTCCTTATGTTGTGTACTACTAGTAGTGCACTATTTAGGGGACAATGTGTCATTTGGGAAACATCCACTGCCCACACAAGGTGCCTGTCCACATTACTCTTCTGTTGTTGATGCCAGGGTGTAACAGCACCCTGAGGTAGTACCCTTTACCCTTGTCTGACTGGCAGACACAGCCCCATTTCACACTCACACACACATGGACACACACACACGGACTCACACAGACACACACACACACACACACACACACACCTCAACAATGTCAGCAGCAGGCTGTTCGTTATACAGACAGACAAAAGGACTGCCCTGGCATGTGTGGTGTGTAAAAATTTCAACAACAAAAAATGTGGAAAAAAAGGCACCACTACTTTTCATTTTATACCTCTGAATAGTAATACTAATAAAACACTCGGGAATAGTAATACTAATATAAAACCTCTGAATATTATTAATACTGTAAATACTTTGAAAAGTAATACTAATATAAAAACTGAATAGTAACAGTAATATAAAACTCTGAATAGTAATACTAATACAAAACCACTGAATATTATTAATAATGTAAATACTCTGAATAGTAATACTAATATAAAACCTCTGAATATTATTAATACTGTAAATACTTTGAAAAGTAATACTAATATAAAAACTGAATAGTAACAGTAATATAAAACTCTGAATAGTAATACTAATATAAAACCGCTGAATATTATTAATAATGTTAATACTCTGAATAGTAATACTAATATAAAAACTCTGAATATTATTAATACTGTAAATACTCAGAATAGTAATACTAATATAAAAACTCTGAATATTATTAATACTGTAAATACTCAGAATAGTAATACTAATATTAAAACTCTGAATATTATTAATACTGTAAATAATCAGAATAGTAATACTAACACTGTACATACTCTGAATAGTAACAATAATATACAAATTCAGAATATTTTTAATACTGTAAATACTCCGAATAGTAAAATTAATATTAATACTCTGAATAGTAATACTAATACAAAAACTCAGAATAGTTAAACTAATATAAAAACTCTGAATAGTAATACTAATACAAAAACTCAGAATAGTTAAACTAATATAACAACTCTGAATAGTAACACTAATATAAAAACTCAGAATAGTTTTAATACTGTAAATACTCTGAATAGAAATAGTAATATAAAACTCTGAGTAGTAATACTAATATAAAAACACTGAAAAGTAATACTAATATAAATACTATGGCTATAATAATATCAATAATGTGTTAGTAATAATAATATAAATACTCTGAATAGTAATAATAATATAATTACTTGTTTACAATAATATAAATAATATGCTAATAATAATACTATACATACTCCGAATAGTACTACCACTATAAATACTCGGTTAGTAATACTATTACCGATGTTCTGTTAGGGATAATACTATAAATACTATGTCAGTGATGCAAGTAATATTAATACTCTGTTAATGATAATACTATAAATAATATGTCAGCGATGGAAGTAATATTAATACTCTGTTAATGATAATACTATAAATACTATGTCAGTGATACTAGTAATATTAATACTATGTTAATAATAATACTATAAATACTGTGTTAATAATAATAGCAATGATGTGGTAATAATATAAATACTCTGAAAAGTAAATATACCATAAATACTATGTTAGTGATAATAATATCAATGCTCTGTTAAAAATAATACTATACATACCCAGGTAATAATAATACTATAAATACTCTGTTAGTAATACTAAATATACCTACTCTTGATAATAATGCTATGCATACTATGTTAGTAATAATGAATATACACACTCTTGATAATAATGCTATGCATACTATGTTAGTAATAATGAATATACCTACTCTTGATAATAATCCTATAAATACTATGTTAGTAATAATGAATATACCTACTCTTGATAATAATGCTATAAATACTATGTTAGTAATAATGAATATACCTACTCTTGATAATAATGCTATAAATACTATGTTAGTAATAATGAATATACCTACTCTTGATAATAATGCTATAAATACTCTGTTAGTAATACTATAATTGCTCTGTTAGTAATAATACTATACATACTCTGTTGGTGATAATAAAACTGAATACTCTTGATTATAATACTATAAATACTATGTTGGTACTACTATAAGTACTCTGTTAGTAATAATAATAGCAATAATCTGTTGGTAATAATACTATAATTACTTTGTTAGTAATAATACTATAAATACTCAGAATAGTAATATGGTAATACTACTACACTGTACAAACATATATTCTTTCCGATTTTTTCAACATTGCGGTTTTTGTTTACATCCCTGATGGTGAGTATTTCTCCTTTGCTGATTTAACAGCACAATCATTACACAGGTGAACCTTGTGCTGGGGACAATAAAAGGCCACTATAAAATGTGCAGTTTTGTCACACAACACAATGCCACAGATGCCTCAAGTTTTGAAGGAGCAGTGCAATTTGCATGCTGACTGCAGGAATGTCCATCATCTCTGTTACCAGATCATTTAATGTTAATTTATATACCATAAGCTACCTCCCACATTGTTTTAGAAATGTTTGCAGCACGTACAACAGGACTCACAAACGCTGACCACGTGTAACCACACCAGCCCAGGATCTCCAGATCCGGCTTCTTCACCAGCGGGGATCGTCTGAGACCAGTTACCCGGACAGCTGATGAAACTGAGAAGTATTTCTGACTTGAATTAAGGCCCTTTTTGTGGGGAAAGAAATGTCATTCTGATTGGCTAGCCTGGCTCCCCAGTGGGTGGGCCTGACTCCCCGGTGGGTGGGCCTGGCTCCCCGGCGGGTGGACCTGGCTTCCCAGTGGGTGGGCCCCTATGTGAAATCCATAGAATAGGGCCATATGAATTTATTTAAATTGATTGATTTCCTTATATGAACTGTAAGTCAGTAAAATCATTGAAATTGTTGCATGTTGCATTTATATTTTTATTCAGTGTAGATATAAATATATGAATAATTTATTATTTCAAATGTAAAAGAAAAGTAGCTTCGACATGTATACTGGTCTGAAATGGAAGTACATTACTCATTCAAATGGCAAAAACAGAATTTGAAGGTACAAGGCATACTCTACTAAATAATAAACCACATATACGTATACTGTCATCATGACATGTGAAGTTATACTGTCATCATGACATGTGAAGTTATACTGTCATCATGACATGTGAAGTTATACTGTCATCATGACATGTGAAGTTATACTGTCATCATGACATGTGAAGTTATACTGTCATCATGACATGTGAAGTTATACTGTCATCATGACATGTGAAGTTATACTGTCATCATGACAAGTTATCCTGTTAAGGCTAGGGGGTGCTGTTGTCACTATTTATGGAAATCGTGTAATTTTTGAAACGGCTTCCTACAAAATTCTTGATCGTACAATATGCATATTATTATTATTATTGGATAGAAAACAGTCTATAGTTTCTATAGCCGTTGAAATTTTGTCTCTAAGTGGAACAGAACTCATTCTACAGCAATTTCCCTGACATGGAGTCAGATTTCACACATTTTGGCCCCTGTTCTGGAGTCAGTTTTAAGGCCACTGTTATTCCTATGAGTATACGGACACTGCTTACGTCTTCCCCTGGATGCCTTTACGTGATGACGCTTTGAATGGTATCGATTGCCCAATCACAGCCACTATAAATGAAAAAATCCTGTAGGTAGGAACTCTTTTCTTGGTGCGTCAGGTGCGCGGAGGACACCGACCTACTGTTTTTCCAAGCATTAGTGTAGCCAGTTATATTTCTCCGGTCATATTTTTACTCTTTATAGGAGTTAAAAACATCATAAGGTAGTTAATTTAAAGCGTTTTATAGCAATTTATATCCGTTTAGTGCGATTTTGGGACATTTATTTCTGAGCCACTGTGAATCTCTGGGCACCGTTCCAGTTCATGCCGAACGCAATGTGCATTTCTGCATGGCAAGAGGACAGCTTTCGACCAAAAGACGATTAGACCCAAGAAAGGATTCTTTGACCAAGATTCTGATGGAAGAACAGCTCAAAGTAGGAACAATTTATTATGATAAATCGTGTTTCTGTCGAAAAATGTTAGTGGCTTAGGACGCCATCTTTTTTGACGTAGCTTCGCTTGGCGCAAACTGTATTGAAAAGTAAGGATAATTAAAAAAATGTAATTCCGCGATTGTATTAAGAATTAAATTGTCTATCAATTGCTGTCCACCCTATATTTTTTAGTCACGTTTATGAGTATTTATGTATACGACTAGATTACTGTCTAATATGGCGCACGACATTTTCTGACCAGCTGGGCTACTTTTGTCATTGTCTAACCATGATTTTGGTGGCTAAATATGCACATTTTCGAACAAACTGTATATGTATGTTGTAATGTGATGTTACAGGAGTGTCATCTGAAGAATTCTGAGAAGGTTAGTGAAAAAATTAATATATTTTGGCGATGTTTACGTTATCGCTCTCTTTGGCTAGAATCAATGCTGGGGTAATGTTTGCACATGTGCTATGCTAATATAACGATTTATTGTGTTTTCGCTGTAAGACACTTAGAAAATCTGAAATATTGTCTGTATTCACAGGATCTGTGTCTTTCGATTAGTGTATGCTGTGTATTTTTACGAAATGTTTGATGATTAGTAGTTAGGTAAACACGTTGCTCATTGTAATTATTCTAGTCCATTTGTGACGGTGGGTGCAATTGTAAACTATGACATCTACCTGAAATATGCAAATTTTTCTAACAAAACCTATCCTATACCATAAATATGTTATCAGACTGTCATCTGAGGAGTTTTTTTCTTGGTTGGTGGCTATCAATATCTTAGTTTAGCCGAATTGGTGATAGCTACTGGTGTTTGTGGACAAAGAAAAGATGGTGGATTATGCTAATTTGTTTAGCTAATAGATTTACATCTTTACATATTGTGTCTTCCCTGTAAAACATTTTAAAAATCGGACATGTTGGCTGGATTCACAAGATCTGTGTCTTTCATTGACATGTGAAGTTATACTGTCATCATGACCTATGAAGTTATACTGTCATCATGACATGTGAAGTTATACTGTCATCATGACAAGTTATACTGTCATCATGACAAGTTATACTGCCATCGTGAAATGTTATACTGTCATCATGACAAGTTTTACTGTCATCATGACAAGTTATACTGCCATCGTGACATGTTATACTGTCATCATGACAAGTTATACTGTCATCATGACAAGTTATACTGCCATCGTGACATGTTATACTGTCATCATGACATGTTATACTGTCATCATGACAAGTTATACTGTCATCATGACAAGTTATACTGTCATCATGACAAGTTATACTGTCATCATGACAAGTTATACTGTCATGACAAGTTATACTGTCATCATGACATGTGAAGTTATACTGTCATCATGACATGTGAAGTTATACTGTCATCATGATCTATGAAGTTATACTGTCATCATGATCTATGAAGTTATACTGTCATCATGACAAGTTATACTGTCATCATGACAAGTTATACTGTCATCATGACAAGTTAAACTGTCATCATGACAAGTTATACTGCCATCGTGACATGTTATACTGTCATCGTGACATGTTATACTGCCATCGTGACATGTTATACTGTCATCGTGACAAGTTATACTGTCATCGTGACATGTGCAGAGTGGAGTAGTGGGACATAGCATCAAGCCCTCAGAACAACATGAAGACACTCTGTGAATGAGATGTGCTGCTGCTAATACGGTACCCGGTTACAATGAAACAACTGATTTAGACTGACGCACGAGAGGAGCTGGAAAGCACTACACAGAAAACTGCTTCCTGAAATCGAGGGGGAAACATCACAGTGATAACCCTGTAAACACAGGGCATTGGTCTAGTGATGGAATGGGTTTGTGTTCTGCTGCTGCTGCCAACACGTGGAGACATTAGCTGGGTAATGAACCTGCAAACAGCTGTGTATCTGTAGGGATGAGTTCATATCAGTGAGTTTTCTATCAGTGAAACAATAACGAAAAAGGGGAAATGTTTCTCTGTGTATCTCTGGGGTGCATTTGGGATACGCTGGATGACAACTGATGATTTCCCATTAGAAATGTAATGTCCCCATAACCCGGGGACTATTGCAACCCCTGTAGGCCTGTGTGCAGGCTTAATGCCCATGTTGATACGCTGGCTGACAAGCAATGCTTTCCCATTAAAATGTAAATGTTATTCCCATGTCTAGGCCCGTGTATTCCCATGTCTGTATTCCCATGTCTGTATTCCCATGTCTAGGCCTGTGTATTCCCATGTCTGTATTCCCATGTCTGTATTCCCATGTCTAGGCCTGTCTATTCCCATGTCTTTATTCCCATGTCTAGGCCTGTGTATTCTCATGTCTCGGTCTGTGTATTCCCATGTCTGTATTCCCATGTCTAGGCCTGTGTATTCCCATTTATAGGTCTGTGTATTCCCATGTCTGTATTCCCATGTCTGTATTCCCATGTCTGTATTCCCATGTCTGTATTCCCATGTCAGTATTCCCATGTCTGTATTCCCATGTCTGTATTCCCATGTCTGTATTCCCATGTCTGTATTCCCATGTCTGTATTCCCATGTCTGTATTCCCATGTCTGTATTCCCATGTCTGTATTCCCATGTATATATTCCCATGTCTGTATCCCCATGTCAGTATTCCCATGTCTGTATTCCCATGTCTGTATTCCCATGTCTGTATTCCCATGTCTGTATTCCCATGTCTGTATTCCCATGTCCAGGTCTGTGTGTGTAAATCTGGTGATGATTCGATGTACCTTTTAACAGGGAGTCCCATTGAGACGAAGGTCTCTTTTGTAAGGGAGCCCTGCATCTTACAATTACACAATCAATTCCACATAGGAAATTCACCACAATATAAAAATAGAAAGAGAATATAAAACTGGTGTGTACTAATTGATCGGGAATGTTGATTGGCTCTTTTTATAATATGAAGGTGGGGGAAAACCCTATTGATCTGCAGAAAAATGCCATTTGTGATTGATATGAACAAAACAGCAATTGGTTCAGGTAGGCAGGCCCTAACTATGGTCTCCCTATCGTGGCATTTCAAAATGTAATATGCGCAGAACTCTGAATGTCCGGGATATTGGGTGTATTCGGTGAAATGAATACAGAACGTTTCGCCCTAGTGAACACGGCCAAAATACGAGAGAGCAGAGGGTGCACAGCGGTGCTGTGGTGGTACAGAGCTGTCCATTCAGCACCGCGCCGAATGAATGTCCCACAATGCTGTGCACTACTAGCCACACGGTCAGAATATGAGAGCAGTGGAGCGGTGCTGTAGAAGGAGGGACCTGGCACCTTTCAGCACCGAGCCCTGCTGAAGCCATGTGGATGCTAGCGGAGCTGGGAAAAGGGAAGGAGATGTCCTTTTCAGCACAACACACTGCTGCTAAACCACTGTTGCTGCAGCCAGATGTGTTCTAACACTGTAGATATCGATGTGAGACAGCAAACTTCAAAACAAACAACTTTAAACCTCAACTTGGTGTCTCCAAAACATTTCGTATTCACTATTTTATTTTTATTTATTTTTTTACATTTATTTAACCAGGAAAAGCCCATTGAGACCCAGAGTATCTTTTTCAAGGGGAGACCTGTCCTAGAAGGCAGCAACAATCAATACATTACAGAACTACCACATACAACAATCAATACATTACAGAACTACCACATACAACAATCAATACATTACAGAACTACCACATACAATAATCAATACATTACAGAACTACCACACACAACAATCAATACATTACAGAACTACCACACACAACAATCAATACATTACAGAACTACCACATACAACAATCAATACATTACAGAACTACCACATACAATAATCAATACATTACAGAACTACCACACACAACAATCAATACATTACAGAACTACCACATACAATAATCAATACATTACAGAACTACCACATACAATAATCAATACATTACAGAACTACCACACACAACAATCAATACATTACAGAACTACCACACACAACAATCAATACATTACAGAACTACCACATACAATAATCAATACATTACAGAACTACCACATACAACAATCAATACATTACAGAACTACCACATAAAACAATACAACATGATCCAGCATAAAAAAAAAACATTTACACTCCTCTGTAACAGAGTCTCCCATCAATATTTTAAATTCATTCAGTGGCACTAACATATCTAGATGAAGCATGGATTGTAGATTATTCCAACGCTTCTGGTACACAAGAAGAGAAGGCAGTCTTGCCCAATACTGTAAATGTCCTGGGGACTTTAAGTAGCAACCAACCTAGCAGACCGGGTATGGTAACATAGCAACCACCTAGCAGACCGGGTATGGTAACATAGTAACCACATAGCAGACCGGGTATGGTAACATAGTAACCACCTAGCAGACCGGGTATGGTAACATAGTAACCACCTAGCAGACCGGGTATGGTAACATAGTAACCACCTAGCAGACCGGGTATGGTAACATAGCAACCACCTAGCAGACCGGGTATGGTAACATAGTAACCACCTAGCAGACTGTTTATGGTAACATAGTAACCACCTAGCAGACCGGGTATGGTAACATAGCAACCACCTAGCAGACCGGGTATGGTAACATAGTAACCACCTAGCAGACCGGGTATGGTAACATAGCAACCACCTAGCAGACCGGGTATGGTAACATAGTAACCACCTAGCAGACTGTTTATGGTAACATAGTAACCACCAAGCAGACCGGGTATGGTAACATAGTAACCACCTAGCAGACCGGATATGGTAACATAGTAACCACCTAGCAGACCGGGTATGGTAACATAGTAACCACCTAGCAGACCGGGTATGGTAACATAGTAACCACCTAGCAGACCGGATATGGTAACATAGTAACCACCTAGCAGACCGGGTATGGTAAAATAGTAACCACCTAGCAGACCGGATATGGTAACATAGTAACCACCTAGCAGACCGGGTATGGTAACATAGTAACCACCTAGCAGACCGGGTATGGTAACATAGTAACCACCTAGCAGACCGGGTATGGTAACATAGTAACCACCTAGCAGACCGGGTATGGTAACATAGTAACCACCTAGCAGACCGGGTATGGTAACATAGTAACCACCTAGCAGACCGGGTTTGGTAACATAGCAACCACCAAGCAGACCGGGTATGGTAACATAGCAACCACCTAGCAGACCGGGTATGGTAACATAGTAACCACCTAGCAGACCGGGTATGGTAACATAGCAACCACCTAGCAGACCGGGTATGGTAACATAGTAACCACCTAGCAGACCGGGTATGGTAACATAGCAACCACCTAGCAGACCGGGTATGGTAACATAGTAACCACCTAGTAGACCGGGTATGGTAACATAGTAACCACCTAGCAGACCGGGTATGGTAACATAGTAACCACCTAGCAGACCGGGTATGGTAACATAGTAACCACCTAGCAGACCGGGTATGGTAACATAGTAACCACCTAGCAGACCGGGTTTGGTAACATAGCAACCACCAAGCAGACCGGGTATGGTAACATAGCAACCACCTAGCAGACCGGGTATGGTAACATAGTAACCACCTAGCAGACCGGGTATGGTAACATAGCAACCACCTAGCAGACCGGGTATGGTAACATAGTAACCACCTAGCAGACCGGGTATGGTAACATAGCAACCACCTAGCAGACCGGGTATGGTAACATAGCAACCACCTAACAGACCGGGTATGGTAACATAGCAACCACCTAGCAGACCGGGTATGGTAACATAGTAACCACATAGCAGACCGGGTATGGTAACATAGTAACCACCTAGCAGACCGGGTATGGTAACATAGTAACCACCTAGCAGACCGGGTATGGTAACATAGTAACCACATAGCAGACCGGGTATGGTAACATAGCAACCACCTAGCAGACCGGGTATGGTAACATAGTAACCACCTAGCAGACCGGGTATGGTAACATAGTAACCACATAGCAGACCGGGTATGGTAACATAGTAACCACATAGCAGACCGGGTATGGTAACTACCTGGTGGTGAAAGAGACCCGACTACTAGATACAAATGTTTTAGATCAATGTATCTGCAACAGCATCCGTCTCAAACACAACTTTACAGGAAATGTCTTGTTCCTGTGGCATGTCAAGCATGCAACAGCATCACACACGTCTCAAACACTTGAGGGGGAGAACACACACCAGCGTGTGTTGACATCAATTTCTAAAAGGTATGGATCTCATTTTAATTTATATCGGGTGTAAATTCTGTCCATTATGGAATATGAAATATCTGTGAGAACAACATAATTCGCTCCATGTGATTGTGACTTTGGTAACAGAGCAAACAGCAAGTACAGAGTCTCTCTCTCTCTCTCTCTCTCTCTCTCTCTCTCTCTCTCTCTCTCTCTCTCTCTCTCTCTCTCTCTCTCTCTCTCTCTCTCTCTCTCTCTCTCTCTCTCTCTCTCTCTCTCTCATATGTCTGTTTTATTCTCACCACTCACCTGAAACAGACGTAATATGTTCGCCACCATGATCGATACAGAACTTGCTGAAGCTCCTATCACTCCAACAACTTTCTCTGGCTTGACGAACACTGGCGGTTCACCGTTCATACACCTCACGTCCGAAGTGTCTTTTTGTATGAGTGCCTGCACAAAAGTCAGGGACTGCTCGAGAGCATAGGTGTCCCTCGAACACGTATCCAGTACCCGGGCACCTAGGGTGACATTGGGAAGAAGATCGTCATCACTGTTGATTTGGTCCAAGGCGTACATCATAGCTTCGAGACGATGGATCCCGTTCTCTTTCTTGATGTCCCCACACGGTTCCCCCGGGATCCCCCGGGCGTGCACAGGGAAGAGACCACCAAGGGTCAGGTCTCCCTCCATTCTTATGGAATGTGGTGCGTAAATTTCCTGCGATGCTGTAAGGTCAAATAGAGCTTTCATCACCCACAACACACGCCATGTAAAGTAGGGTTTGTTCAGTTGCAGAACCACACCACCACCATGCCTTAGCCTGGCCATGGTCTCTCTCTATCTTTCTCTCCCTCCTACCTCCTCCGACTTCGATTCAGAAAAAAAGACCAGATTCACCGAGGCACTTTTTTTTTGTATTATACTTCTATGAAATCAAGGTGATGCAACGTCCAAAGTAAGTCCATGTGTAGAAAAAAAATGTCAGGTGAGAAAGGTGTGCAGATTATTCCGGTAAAGGCTACCGCCGGTTTTACCAATGCCTTGTTCCTTCTAAATGTGCGCACAACTGCCGAGAAGCAGAGTACCGTTCACACAGTCGCTTGTTGCTTGGACACCCATTCCGGGTTTTTGAATTTGAGTCGATATTCAATAAAGAACACCAACCATTGTAGGAAGAATGTAAACGCTACTAATCATAACTAATTTCATACAGAGCGTACGAGGAAGTGCCGTTGATATTCCGCCGTTGAAATCGTGAATCACCACCAAGCTCTCACAGTGCACTGATGTCATGCTTCCACAACGAATACCTAAACACTAATGAATAGTTTGAAAACCAAGGGACAATCAACGAATCTTCAAGAAATAGAAATAAAAGTTTTGTTTTTGTTTTAATTCACAAGTATTCCATCACAGGAGCACACAGCGTGATGATAACGGAATTGCGTTCTGAATAGATCCAGCTAGGCGTAGCTGAGTCTCCCGTTTCATTCAAAATGCGTCTGAATCTTTGGTGAAAGTAATCTCTTTTCCGTTGTTGGTCTCTTAGAAATGCCTCACTTGGAGGGAGAGGAGCGGAGACAATACACGTATCTCCCACTGAGCGCTAACGGAGGGAATGATGCCTTCTCTCTCTCTCCCTCTTGCTCTCTCTCGTACTCTCATTCTCTCGCTCTTTCTCGCTCTCTCAATTCAATTCAGAGGCTTTATTGGTATGGGAAGCGTGTTTACAATGCCAAAGCAAATGCAAAAAAATTCAACATAACGACAACAAAAAAAGCTATAAAGCAAATGAATCAAATCAAAGACAAAATGAATCAGAAACTACCAGTATAAATTATATACACAAAACGGTTTCAAGAGAATAAAGTTTAAAATGTTATATTATTAGCGGTTATAAATGTAGTACAGTCTAACATTTAACAATACAGTGTTGTGACAATGTGCCAATAGTAGAATGTACATTGGTGTTTCTGGCCTACTGGTTTAACTGTTCTTGTGGCAGCAGGTCACACATCTCGCTGCTGTTATTACACACTGGCATTTCACCTCATAGATATGGGAGTTTCTCAACATTTTATATGTGTTTGAATTATTTCTGGCTCTGTGTGATCTGAGGGAAATATGTGTCTCTAATATGGTCAAACATTTGTCAGGAGGTTAGGAAGTGCAGCTCAGTTTCCAAATCATTTTGTGGGCAGTTTTATTACAGTCTCTCTCAATAGCAAGGCTATGATCATTGAGTCTGTAGTCAAATGTTTTCTTAGTCTTGGGTCAGTCAAAGTGGCCAGGTATTCTGCCACTGTGTTCTCTGTTTAGGGCCAAATAGCATTCCAGTTTGCTCTGTTTTTTGGTTGATTATTTCCAATGTGTCAAGCAGTTCTCTTTTTGATTTCTTATTATTTGGTTGGGTGTAATCTCTCTCTTCTCTCTCTTCTCTCTCTTCTCTCTCTCTCTCTCTCTCTGTGTCTCGCTCTCGCTCTCAATTCAATTCAATTCAAGGGGCTTTACTGGCATGGGAACATATGATAACATTGCCATAGCATGTGAAGTAGTTTATACAAAAGTGAAAAAAACTCTTTAGAGAGAGAGAGAGAAAGAGAGAGATAGAAAGAGACAGAGAGAGAGAAAGAGAGTGTTAGAGCTGTCGCTCTCCTCATCCTCAGAAGAGGTGAGGAGAGAAGGATCTTCGGACCAAAATGCGGAGTTAGGGAAATAAGCCATTTTTATTACACATACGACGTAGACTAAACAAAACAAAACACTTTCAAAACTACAAAATAAGAAAACGACGTACAACGGAACCTGAACATAAACTTACATGGACAAACGTAAACTTACGAACAGGAACGAACATCAAAACGAACGAACAGCAAAACAGCTCCAAATGTGAAAAAACATCGACAACACGATAGACATCACAGGAGACAATCACCCACAAACACACAGTGATAATGCCCTACCTAAATATGACTCTTGATTAGAGGAAAATGCAAACCACCTGCCTCTAATCAAGAGCCATACCAGGCACACCGAAACCAACATAGAAACAGATAACATAGACTGCCCACCCAAAACACATGCCCTGACCATAAACACATAAAAAACAACATAAAACAGGTCAGGACTGTTACAGTACCCCCCCCTCAAGATGCGCACGCCGGGCGCACAAGCACAAAGTCCAGGGGAGGGTCCGGGTGGGCAGTTGACCACGGTGGTGGTTCCGGTTCAGGACGCTGTCCCCGTACCACCATAGTCACTCCCCTCTTCTTTCTACCCCTTCTAATGCCCACCCTAACACTACCTTCCCCTAAATAAATAGCTAGCACCAGGACAAGGGGCAGCACCGGGACAAGGGGTAGCACCGGGACAAGGGGCAGCACCAGAACAAGGGGCAGCACCAGGATAAGGACCATCACTGGGACAAGGGGCAGCACCGGGACAAGGGGCAGCACCGGGACAAGGGGCAGCACCGGGACAAGGGGCAGCACCGGGACAAGGGGCAGCACCGGGACAAGGGGCAGCACCGGGACAAGGGGCAACACCGGGACAAGGGGCAGATCCCGGCTGAAGGACTCTGGCAGGTCCTGTTTGGACGGCTCTGGCAGGTCCATGCTGGCTGACGGCTCTCTACGCTCATGGCAGGCTGACGGCTCTTGACACTCATGGCAGGCTGACGGCTCTCGACGCTCATGGCAGGCTGACGGCTCTCGACGCTCATGGCAGGCTGACGGCTCTCGACGCTCATGGCGCTCTGACGGCTCTGGCTGCTCATGGCTCTCTGACGGCTCTGGCTGCTCATGGCTCACTGACGGCTCTGGCTGCTCATGGCTCTTTGACGGCTCTGGCTGCTCATGGCTCACTGACGGCTCTGGCTGCTCATGGCTCGCTGGCGGCTCTGGCAGATCCTGTCTGGTTGGCGGCTCTGGCAGATCCTGTCTGGTTGGCGGCTCTGGCAGATCCTGTCTGGTTGGCGGCTCTGGCAGATCCTGTCTGGTTGGCGGCTCTGGCAGATCCTGTCTGGTTGGCGGCTCTGGCAGATCCTGTCTGGCTGACGGCTCTAGCGGCTCCTGTCTGGCTGACGGCTCTAGCGGCTCCTGTCTGGCGGATGGCTCTGTAGGCTCATGGCAGACGGGCGGCTTTGCAGGCTCATGGCAGACGGGCGGCTTTGCAGGCTCATGGCAGACGGATGGCTCAGACGGCGCTGGGGAGACGGATGGCTCAGATGGCGCTGGAGAGACGGATGGCTCAGATGGCGCTGGGGAGACGGATGGCTCAGATGGCGCTGGGGAGACGGATGGCTCAGATGGCGCTGGGGAGACGGATGGCTCAGATGGCGCTGGGGAGACAGATAGCTCTGTAGGGAGGAGAAGGAGAGACAGCCTGGTGCGTGGTCTAGGCACCGGCTGCGCTGGAGAGGAGGAAACAGCAGGAGAGAGAACCCGGAGAGACAGCCTGGTACGGGGGGCTGCCACCGGAGGACTGGTACATGGAGGTGGCACCGGATATACCGGACCGTGAAGGAGGACACGTGCTCTTGAGCACCGAGCCTCCCCAACCCTACCAGGTTGAATGAACCCCGTAGCCCTGCCAGTGCGGCGAGGTGGAATAGCCCGCACTGGGCTATGCAGGCGAACCGGGGACACCACCTGTAAGGCTGGTGCCATGTACACCGGCCCGAGGAGACGTACTGGAGACCAGCTACGTTGGGCCGGCTTCATGGCACCCGGCTCGATGCCCAACCTAGCCCTCCCAGTGCGGCAAGGTGGAATAGCCCGCACTGGGCTAAGCACGCGTACTGGGGACACCGTGCGCTTTACCGCATAACACGGTGTCTTACCAGTACGACGCCTTCTACCTCCACGGTAAGCACGGGGAGTTGGCTCGGGTATCCTACCCGGCTTTGCCACACTCCTCGTGTGCCCCCCCCCCAAGAAATTTTTGGGTCTTACTCACGGGCTCCCAACCGCGTCGTCGCGCTGCCTCCTCATACCAGCGCTCCTGGGCTGTGGCTGCCCTCTTCTCCTCCTTAGGACGGCGATATTCCCCTGGTTGAGCCCAAGGTCCTCTACCGTCCAATATCTCCTCCCAAGTCCAGAAATCCTTATTGCTCCGTCGAGCATTCCCATACCGCTTGGTCACTGTTTGTTGGTGGGTGATTCTGTTAGAGCTGTCGCTCTCCTCATCCTCAGAAGAGGTGAGGAGAGAAGGATCTTCGGACCAAAATGCGGAGTTAGGGAAATAAGCCATTTTTATTACACATACGACGTAGACTAAACAAAACAAAACACTTTCAAAACTACAAAATAAGAAAACGACGTACAACGGAACCTGAACATAAACTTACATGGACAAACGTAAACTTACGAACAGGAACGAACATCAAAACGAACGAACAGCAAAACAGCTCCAAATGTGAAAAAACATCGACAACACGATAGACATCACAGGAGACAATCACCCACAAACACACAGTGATAATGCCCTACCTAAATATGACTCTTGATTAGAGGAAAATGCAAACCACCTGCCTCTAATCAAGAGCCATACCAGGCACACCGAAACCAACATAGAAACAGATAACATAGACTGCCCACCCAAAACACATGCCCTGACCATAAACACATAAAAAACAACATAAAACAGGTCAGGACTGTTACAGAGAGAGAGACAGAGAGAGATAATGAGAGAGAGAGAACGAGAGAGACATAGAGGGAGAAAGAGACAGAGGGAGATAGAGAAAGAGACAGAGAGAGAGAGACAGACATAGGGAGAGTGAGAGAGAAAGAGACAGAGAGAGAGAGAGACAGACAGAGAGAGAGTGAGAGAGAGAATGAGAGAGACAGAGAGAAAGAGACAGAGAGAGAGAGAAAGATTGAGAGAGAGACAGAGAGAGAGAAAGAGCGAGAGACAGAACGAGAGAGAGAGCGAAAGTGAGAGAGAGAGAAAAAGAGAGACAGAGAACATTGGAACGGGCATTATCAAGTCTACTGCCTATTTCTCTTTTCAACCCAGAGGCTGGTTCTTTGATCAGGAGAAATGGGTAATAAAAATCGATGTTAGGAATCCATAATGATTACGCTTGTGTAGCCTGGGCTACCAGGGAAAAGCTGATGTACCATACAGTGTTTGTTGAGCGTAGGAGGCTACCTAATTCTGTTGCAGCTTTATTCAAGCTATTGCCGACTATGCGAGCATGCATGGTTGCTATATTTTCACAGACGTGGCTTCTCTGGTCTACCAGTTTACAAATGAGTCACAAGGAAATACGGAATTATAGGGTATGTGAGCGATCTTGACGCAACACAATTCATTAATAGAATGATTTTGTTCTACAAAGTGGTACAGCTTTATACAAGCTTTTGCCGACTATGCGCACACACACACACGCACACGCACACGCACACGCACACACACACACACACACACACACACACACACACACACACACACACACACACACACACACACACACACACACACACACACACACACACACAAGCTACACAAATCACTGATTCCGTTATTTAAAAACTATATATATTTATTACCCATGATTTGTTGTTATTTTCTAGTTGAAACAAGGAAAGATAATTTTTGACAATTTTTTGCGGACGGTATTACTACTTGTCATGCACTGTAGTTTGATAATGCCCTGTAGTTTGATAATGCCCTGTAGTTTGATAATGCCCTGTAGTTTGATAATGCACTGTAGTTTGATAATGCACTGTAGTTTGATAATGCCCTGTAGTTTGATAATGCACTGTAGTTTGATAATGCCCTGTAGTTTGATAATGCACTGTAGTTTGATAATGCACTGTAGTTTGATAATGCCCTGTAGTTTGATAATGCCCTGTAGTTTGATAATGCCCTGTAGTTTGATAATGCACTGTAGTTTGATAATGCCCTGTAGTTTGATAATGCACTGTAGTTTGATAATGCACTGTAGTTTGATAATGCCCTGTAGTTTGATAATGCCCTGTAGTTTGATAATGCACTGTAGTTTGATAATGCACTGTAGTTTGATAATGCCCTGTAGTTTGATAATGCCCTGTAGTTTGATAATGCACTGTAGTTTGATAATGCACTGTAGTTTGATAATGCACTGTAGTTTGATAATGCCCCTTAACAAGTATCAGATAGACTACAGAGAAAAACCCCAGACACCCAGAAGATAATCTTAGAAACATGTAATCTGTCCATAATGTACAAGAAGATGGTCCTGTCTTATTTTACAAAAGATCATAAGTACTGAACACACATAATGACAGACTTTAGCATAATCGTACAGTATGCTTAAGTAACTCTGCACCAACATTGCAATGAAGAACTCACACAATTTTTTTACCTTTTCAATTATGTCACCTTTGTTGCCAACACAACTGATTCAAGCAGTATTAAAAATCAAATTTTACATCACTCTTCAAATGGTGATATAATGTCTTGCTCTTGGCATCTAATCAAGGAATATTAATTTGTATCTGCTGCAGTTGAGCGTTCAATTACAATGTATATTGGAACCCAGGTTTTCAATAAAAAGGTCAAAGGAGCTTGGGGAAATGCTCGTTTTTTAACCGGGGCACTAATTTAATGAATAACTTAAGAACATAAGAACCCTTCTACACAACATGATTAAATCGTGGCTGACATTTTCCAGCATAAAATGAAATGTATCCCATTATTAATCATGAGAATATCTCAAGGAAAACCATCAGTTCTCTTGGTAGACTTTACGGAGCTTAATCAGTTGGCTCCACACAGAAACGTGATTGTAGGATTCCAGACATTGAAACACGATTGTAGTTTCTGAAAGCATGGTTCTTGTGAGAAATGCTTCTTTTTTTTTTTTTTTTTTTTTGGGGGGGGGGCTGCCACAATATCTCTGGGGGTATGGGTAAGAGATTGGTGTTGAAAAACACATTGATGTGCTGAAACTGATGGAATACCATCAGGGATGGAATTTAAGCTAGTCCGGGGCAATAACTTTTCAGACCGGGCTAGTGGAAAATATGTCCAACTTGCCAACGGCTAGTGAAATTCTGTTATTTCAAATACTATGTGACCCGTTTCAAGATGCTAGGCGTATGTCGTAATTCACTACTTCACAGGAGAGGCATTTGAAAAAAAAAATATATATATATGAAAAAAAATAGCGTAAATGCTTTATGGAATTTAATGTACCTTAATGACACACTTGTCGGCCCTCTGTAAATACAAATAACATTGTTAAATTACAAATCCTAGTTTGTTTAGCCACGGGAAAATACAGGAACCTTCCCACTAGCCATGATTGACTGAGATAATGAGTGGGCTGGACATGACGAGAGATGAGATCTGATTGGTCTGCCATGTAGCATGCTTCTGTCTCTAACATGAGCTGCTCAGTATGCGTATAATCCTTTCTACCTCAGCTTTTATTTTGAAAAATATCACGAAAGAAGTGAAAAAGTTTTGGTACTGCTCTCAACATTGCTGCCCTCAAGTTAATAGCACTATCGACAACATTAGTGGAAAAAAAAGATGTGACGGACTACTTTCTAGAGGACCATCGTGCCATGCTGAATCTCTCCGACTCTGAAAATTAATCAAACAATGAGGAAATCCCTGATTTAGGTAAAAACAGTTCCATTGAACCAGACGTTGTAGACTCTTCTGATGACCGTGATGGGGAAGACACAACGATCAAAAGGGAACCATGGTACCCTCCCAGTAGCTTGGCTGGGGCATAAAACCCACAAATTCAGACCAACTAAGAGGTGGAATGGGTTCGCACTCAAAGCTTTCTTCATTATTCATTTTTTTTATTTTTATTACTATTTTCACTGCATCAGGGATAGTGTACAGAGACATTTTGGCTTTACGGCCTTCTTTAGTGTCTAGGTACAATTGTATTTGAATTCAAAACAGCATTTGTAGAGAACAATTGATGAGCAGCAGGTGCTTCTAATCAGGGTTGCTATTCACATACCAATCAGGGATGTGGCTTCCTTCTCTGGTCTACCTGCGTACAAATTAGTCTCAAAGAAATACAGAATTCTAATGTATGGGAGTGATCCTGACGCAACACAATTCATTAAATAGAATGATTTTGTTCTACAAAGTGTCTCTCAACTGGCAAAGTGATATATTGATGTGTAATAGTGGATTTATGTTCTTCAAGGTGTACTTTAAAGGCCAGGGAATTTTTCCAATAAAAATCACATCACAAGAACACTGTAACATATAAACTACTTCTTTAGTAGTACAAGTTGTACATGTACTTTGTATCATGGTCTGAGGGCAGAAAACGTTACAACATGTCTTTATTGTGTTACTAGAGGTACAGGATCTACAGGAGAAACATCCTTATGGTGTTACTAGAGGTACAGGGGAAACATCCTGATGGTGTTACTAGAGGTACAGGGGAATCATCCTTATGGTGTTACTAGAGGTACAGGATCTACAGGGGAAACATCCTTATGGTGTTACTAGAGGTACAGGGGAACATCCTTATGGTGTTACTAGAGGTACAGGGGAATCATCCTTATGGTGTTACTAGAGGTACAGGATCTACAGGGGAAACATCCTTATGGTGTTACTAGAGGTACAGGGGAACATCCTTATGGTGTTACTAGAGGTACAGGGGAAACATCCTTATGGTTTTACTAGAGGTACAGGATCTACAGGGGAAACATCCTTATGGTGTTACTAGAGGTACAGGGGGAACATCCTTATGGTGTTACTAGAGGTACAGGATCTACAGGGGAAACATCCTTATGGTGTTACTAGAGGTACAGGGGAAACATCCTTATGGTGTTACTAGAGGTACAGGGGAAACATCCTTATGGTGTTACTAGAGGTACAGGATCTACAGGGGAAACATCCTTATGGTGTTACTAGAGGTACAGGATCTACAGGGGAAACATCCTCATGGTGTTACTAGAGGTACAGGATCTACAGGGGAAACATCCTTATGGTGTTACTAGAGGTACAGGGGAAACATCCTTATGGTGTTACTAGAGGTACAGGGGAAACATCCTTATGGTGTTACTAGAGGTACAGGATCTACAGGGGAAACATCCTTATGGTGTTACTAGAGGTACAGGGGAAACATCCTTATGGTGTTACTAGAGGTACAGGATCTACAGGGGAAACATCCTGATGGTGTTACTAGAGGTACAGGGGAAACATCCTTATGGTGTTACTAGAGGTACAGGATCTACAGGGGAAACATCCTTATGGTGTTACTAGAGGTACAGGATCTACAGGGGAAACATCCTTATGGTGTTACTAGAGGTACAGGGGAAACATCCTTATGGTGTTACTAGAGGTACAGGGGAAACATCCTTATGGTGTTACTAGAGGTACAGGATCTACAGGGGAAACATCCTTATGGTGTTACTAGAGGTACAGCATCTACAGGGGAAACATCCTTATGGTGTTACTAGAGGTACAGGATCTACAGGGGAAACATCCTTATGGTGTTACTAGAGGTACAGGATCTACAGGGGAAACATCCTTATGGTGTTACTAGAGGTACAGGGGAAACATCCTTATGGTGTTACTAGAGGTACAGGGGAAACATCCTTATGGTGTTACTAGAGGTACAGGATCTACAGGGGAAACATCCTTATGGTGTTACTAGAGGTACAGGGGAAACATCCTTATGGTGTTACTAGAGGTACAGGGGAAACATCCTTATGGTGTTACTAGAGGTACAGGGGAAACATCCTTATGGTGTTACTAGAGGTACAGGGGAAACATCCTGATGGTGTTACTAGAGGTACAGGATCTACAGGGGAAACATCCTGATGGTGCTACTAGAGGTACAGGATCTACAGGGAAAACATCCTTATGGTGCTACTAGAGGTACAGGGGAAACATCCTTATGGTGTTACTAGAGGTACAGGATCTACAGGGGAAACATCCTTATGGTGTTAATAGAGGTACAGGGGAAACATCCTTATGGTGTTACTAGAGGTACAGGGGAAACATCCTTATGGTGTTACTAGAGGTACAGGGGAAACATCCTTATGGTGTTACTAGAGGTACAGGGGAAACATCCTGATGGTGTTACTAGAGGTACAGGATCTACAGGGGAAACATCCTGATGGTGCCACTAGAGGTACAGGATCTACAGGGAAAACATCCTTATGGTGTTACTAGAGGTACAGGATCTACAGGGGAAACATCCTTATGGTGTTACTAGAGGTACAGGATCTACAGGGAAACATCCTTATGGTGTTACTAGAGGTACAGGGGAAACATCCTTATGGTGCTACTAGAGGTACAGGATCTACAGGGAAACATCCTTATGGTGTTACTAGAGGTACAGGATCTACAGGGAAACATCCTTATGGTGTTACTAGAGGTACAGGGGAAACATCCTTATGGTGCTACTAGAGGTACAGGATCTACAGGGGAAACATCCTTATGGTGTTACTAGATGTACAGGGGAAACATCCTTATGGTGCTACTAGAGGTACAGGATCTACAGGGAAACATCCCTATGGTGTTACTAGAGGTACAGGGGAAACATCCTTATGGTGTTACTAGAGGTACAGGGGAAACATCCTTATGGTGTTACTAGAGGTACAGGGGAAACATCCTTATGGTGTTACTAGAGGTACAGGATCTACAGGGGAAACATCCTTATGGTGCTACTAGAGGTACAGGGGAAACATCCTTATGGTGTTACTAGAGGTACAGGATCTACAGGGGAAACATCCTTATGGTGCTACTAGAGATACAGGGGAAACATCCTTATGGTGTTACTAGAGGTACAGGGGAAACATCCTTATGGTGTTACTAGAGGTACAGGATCTACAGGGGAAACATCCTTATGGTGTTACTAGAGGTACAGGGGAAACATCCTTATGGTGTTACTAGAGGTACAGGGGAAACATCCTTATGGTGTTACTAGAGGTACAGGATCTACAGGGGAACCATCCTTATGGTGTTACTAGAGGTACAGGGGAAACATCCTTATGGTGTTACTAGAGGTACAGGATCTACAGGGGAACCATTCTTATGGTGTTACTAGAGGTACAGGGGAAACATCCTTATGGTGTTACTAGAGGTACAGGGGAAACATCCTTATGGTGTTACTAGAGGTACAGGGGAAACATCCTTATGGTGCTACTAGAGGTACAGGATCTACAGGGAAACATCCTTATGGTGTTACTAGAGGTACAGGATCTACAGGGAAACATCCTTATGGTGTTACTAGAGGTACAGGGGAAACATCCTTATGGTGCTACTAGAGGTACAGGATCTACAGGGGAAACATCCTTATGGTGTTACTAGATGTACAGGGGAAACATCCTTATGGTGCTACTAGAGGTACAGGATCTACAGGGAAACATCCCTATGGTGTTACTAGAGGTACAGGGGAAACATCCTTATGGTGTTACTAGAGGTACAGGGGAAACATCCTTATGGTGTTACTAGAGGTACAGGGGAAACATCCTTATGGTGTTACTAGAGGTACAGGATCTACAGGGGAAACATCCTTATGGTGCTACTAGAGGTACAGGGGAAACATCCTTATGGTGTTACTAGAGGTACAGGATCTACAGGGGAAACATCCTTATGGTGCTACTAGAGATACAGGGGAAACATCCTTATGGTGTTACTAGAGGTACAGGGGAAACATCCTTATGGTGTTACTAGAGGTACAGGATCTACAGGGGAAACATCCTTATGGTGTTACTAGAGGTACAGGGGAAACATCCTTATGGTGTTACTAGAGGTACAGGGGAAACATCCTTATGGTGTTACTAGAGGTACAGGATCTACAGGGGAACCATCCTTATGGTGTTACTAGAGGTACAGGGGAAACATCCTTATGGTGTTACTAGAGGTACAGGATCTACAGGGGAACCATTCTTATGGTGTTACTAGAGGTACAGGGGAAACATCCTTATGGTGTTACTAGAGGTACAGGGGAAACATCCTTATGGTGTTACTAGAGGTACAGGGGAAACATCCTGATGGTGTTACTAGAGGTACAGGGGAATCATCCTTATGGTGTTACTAGAGGTACAGGATCTACAGGGGAAACATCCTTATGGTGTTACTAGAGGTACAGGGGAACATCCTTATGGTGTTACTAGAGGTACAGGGGAATCATCCTTATGGTGTTACTAGAGGTACAGGATCTACAGGGGAAACATCCTTATGGTGTTACTAGAGGTACAGGGGAACATCCTTATGGTGTTACTAGAGGTACAGGGGAAACATCCTTATGGTTTTACTAGAGGTACAGGATCTACAGGGGAAACATCCTTATGGTGTTACTAGAGGTACAGGGGGAACATCCTTATGGTGTTACTAGAGGTACAGGATCTACAGGGGAAACATCCTTATGGTGTTACTAGAGGTACAGGGGAAACATCCTTATGGTGTTACTAGAGGTACAGGGGAAACATCCTTATGGTGTTACTAGAGGTACAGGATCTACAGGGGAAACATCCTTATGGTGTTACTAGAGGTACAGGATCTACAGGGGAAACATCCTCATGGTGTTACTAGAGGTACAGGATCTACAGGGGAAACATCCTTATGGTGTTACTAGAGGTACAGGGGAAACATCCTTATGGTGTTACTAGAGGTACAGGGGAAACATCCTTATGGTGTTACTAGAGGTACAGGATCTACAGGGGAAACATCCTTATGGTGTTACTAGAGGTACAGGGGAAACATCCTTATGGTGTTACTAGAGGTACAGGATCTACAGGGGAAACATCCTGATGGTGTTACTAGAGGTACAGGGGAAACATCCTTATGGTGTTACTAGAGGTACAGGATCTACAGGGGAAACATCCTTATGGTGTTACTAGAGGTACAGGATCTACAGGGGAAACATCCTTATGGTGTTACTAGAGGTACAGGGGAAACATCCTTATGGTGTTACTAGAGGTACAGGATCTACAGGGGAAACATCCTTATGGTGTTACTAGAGGTACAGCATCTACAGGGGAAACATCCTTATGGTGTTACTAGAGGTACAGGATCTACAGGGGAAACATCCTTATGGTGTTACTAGAGGTACAGGATCTACAGGGGAAACATCCTTATGGTGTTACTAGAGGTACAGGGGAAACATCCTTATGGTGTTACTAGAGGTACAGGGGAAACATCCTTATGGTGTTACTAGAGGTACAGGATCTACAGGGGAAACATCCTTATGGTGTTACTAGAGGTACAGGGGAAACATCCTTATGGTGTTACTAGAGGTACAGGGGAAACATCCTTATGGTGTTACTAGAGGTACAGGGGAAACATCCTTATGGTGTTACTAGAGGTACAGGGGAAACATCCTGATGGTGTTACTAGAGGTACAGGATCTACAGGGGAAACATCCTGATGGTGCTACTAGAGGTACAGGATCTACAGGGAAAACATCCTTATGGTGCTACTAGAGGTACAGGGGAAACATCCTTATGGTGTTACTAGAGGTACAGGATCTACAGGGGAAACATCCTTATGGTGTTACTAGAGGTACAGGGGAAACATCCTTATGGTGTTACTAGAGGTACAGGGGAAACATCCTTATGGTGTTACTAGAGGTACAGGGGAAACATCCTTATGGTGTTACTAGAGGTACAGGGGAAACATCCTGATGGTGTTACTAGAGGTACAGGATCTACAGGGGAAACATCCTGATGGTGCTACTAGAGGTACAGGATCTACAGGGAAAACATCCTTATGGTGTTACTAGAGGTACAGGATCTACAGGGGAAACATCCTTATGGTGTTACTAGAGGTACAGGATCTACAGGGAAACATCCTTATGGTGTTACTAGAGGTACAGGGGAAACATCCTTATGGTGCTACTAGAGGTACAGGATCTACAGGGAAACATCCTTATGGTGTTACTAGAGGTACAGGATCTACAGGGAAACATCCTTATGGTGTTACTAGAGGTACAGGGGTAACATCCTTATGGTGCTACTAGAGGTACAGGATCTACAGGGGAAACATCCTTATGGTGTTACTAGATGTACAGGGGAAACATCCTTATGGTGCTACTAGAGGTACAGGATCTACAGGGAAACATCCCTATGGTGTTACTAGAGGTACAGGGGAAACATCCTTATGGTGTTACTAGAGGTACAGGGGAAACATCCTTATGGTGTTACTAGAGGTACAGGGGAAACATCCTTATGGTGTTACTAGAGGTACAGGATCTACAGGGGAAACATCCTTATGGTGCTACTAGAGGTACAGGGGAAACATCCTTATGGTGTTACTAGAGGTACAGGATCTACAGGGGAAACATCCTTATGGTGCTACTAGAGATACAGGGGAAACATCCTTATGGTGTTACTAGAGGTACAGGGGAAACATCCTTATGGTGTTACTAGAGGTACAGGATCTACAGGGGAAACATCCTTATGGTGCTACTAGAGGTACAGGGGAAACATCCTTATGGTGTTACTAGAGGTACAGGATCTACAGGGGAAACATCCTTATGGTGTTACTAGAGGTACAGGGGAATCATCCTTATGGTGCTACTAGAGGTACAGGATCTACAGGGGAACCATCCTTATGGTGCTACTAGAGGTACAGGATCTACAGGGGAAACATCCTTATGGTGTTACTAGAGGTACAGGGGAAACATCCTTATGGTGTTACTAGAGGTACAGGATCTACAGGGGAAACATCCTTATGGTGTTACTAGAGGTACAGGGGAAACATCCTTATGGTGTTACTAGAGGTACAGGATCTACAGGGGAAACATCCTTATGGTGTTACTAGAGGTACAGGGGAAACATCCTTATGGTGTTACTAGAGGTACAGGGGAAACATCCTTATGGTGTTACTAGAGGTACAGGATCTACAGGGGAACCATCCTTATGGTGTTACTAGAGGTACAGGGGAAACATCCTTATGGTGTTACTAGAGGTACAGGGGAAACATCCTTATGGTGTTACTAGAGGTACAGGGGAAACATCCTTATGGTGCTACTAGAGGTACAGGGGAAACATCCTTATGGTGTTACTAGAGGTACAGGGGAAACATCCTTATGGTGTTACTAGAGGTACAGGGGAAACATCCTTATGGTGTTACTAGAGGTACAGGATCTACAGGGGAAACATCCTTATGGTGTTACTAGAGGTACAGGATCTACAGGGGAAACATCCTTATGGTGTTACTAGAGGTACAGGGGAAACATCCTTATGGTGTTACTAGAGGTACAGGATCTACAGGGAAACATCCTTATGGTGTTACTAGAGGTACAGGATCTACAGGGGAAACATCCTTATGGTGTTACTAGAGGTACAGGATCTACAGGGGAAACATCCTTATGGTGTTACTAGAGGTACAGGGGAAACATCCTTATGGTGTTACTAGAGGTACAGGATCTACAGGGAAACATCCTTATGGTGTTACTAGAGGTACAGGATCTACAGGGGAAACATCCTTATGGTGTTACTAGACGTACAGGATCTACAGGGGAAACATCCTTATGGTGTTACTAGAGGTACAGGGGAAACATCCTTATGGTGTTACTAGAGGTACAGGGGAAAGATCCTTATGGTGCTACTAGAGGTACAGGGGAAACATCCTTATGGTGTTACTAGAGGTACAGGGGAAACATCCTTATGGTGTTACTAGAGGTACAGGATCTACAGGGGAAACATCCTTATGGTGCTACTAGAGGTACAGGGGAAACATCCTTATGGTGCTACTAGAGGTACAGGGGAAACATCCTTATGGTGTTACTAGAGGTACAGGGGAAACATCCTTATGGTGTTACTAGAGGTACAGGATCTACAGGGGAAACATCCTTATGGTGCTACTAGAGGTACAGGGGAAACATCCTTATTGTGTTACTAGAGGTACAGGGGAAACATCCTTATGGTGTTACTAGAGGTACAGGGGAACATCCTGATGGTGTTACTAGAGGTACAGGGGAAACATCCTTATGGTGTTACTAGAGGTACAGGGGAAACATCCTTATGGTGCTACTAGAGGTACAGGGGAAACATCCTTATGGTGTTACTAGAGGTACAGGGGAAACATCCTTATGGTGTTACTAGAGGTACAGGGGAAACATCCTTATGGTGTTACTAGAGGTACAGGAGAAACATCCTTATGGTGCTACTAGAGGTACAGGAGAAACATCCTTATGGTGTTACTAGAGGTACAGGAGAAACATCCTTATGGTGTTACTAGAGGTACAGGATCTACAGGGGAAACATCCTTATGGTGCTACTAGAGGTACAGGGGAAACATCCTTATGGTGCTACTAGAGGTACAGGATCTACAGGGGAAACATCCTTATGGTGTTACTAGAGGTACAGGGGAAACATCCTGATGGTGTTACTAGAGGTACAGGGGAATCATCCTTATGGTGTTACTAGAGTTACAGGATCTACAGGGGAAACATCCTTATGGTGTTACTAGAGGTAAAGGGGAAACATCCTTATGGTGCTACTAGAGGTACAGGATCTACAGGGGAAACATCCTTATGGTGTTACTAGAGGTACAGGGGAAACATCCTTATGGTGCTACTAGAGGTACAGGATCTACAGGGGAAACATCCTTATGGTGTTACTAGAGGTACAGGATCTACAGGGGAAACATCCTTATGGTGTTACTAGAGGTACAGGGGAAACATCCTTATGGTGTTACTAGAGGTACAGGGGAAACATCCTTATGGTGCTACTAGAGGTACATGGGAAACATCCTTATGGTGTTACTAGAGGTACAGGATCTACAGGGGAAACATCCTTATGGTGTTACTAGAGGTACAGGGGAACATCCTGATGGTGTTACTAGAGGTACAGGGGAAACATCCTTATGGTGTTACTAGAGGTACAGGGGAAACATCCTTATGGTGCTACTAGAGGTACAGGATCTACAGGGGAAACATCCTTATGGTGTTACTAGAGGTACAGGGGAAACATCCTTATGGTGTTACTAGAGGTACAGGAGAAACATCCTTATGGTGTTACTAGAGGTACAGGATCTACAGGGGAAACATCCTTATGGTGTTACTAGAGGTACAGGGGAAACATCCTTATGGTGTTACTAGAGGTACAGGGGAAACATCCTTATGGTGTTACTAGAGGTACAGGGGAAACATCCTTATGGTGCTACTAGAGGTACAGGGGAAACATCCTTATGGTGTTACTAGAGGTACAGGGGAAACATCCTTATGGTGTTACTAGAGGTACAGGGGAAACATCCTTATGGTGCTACTAGAGGTACAGGAGAAACATCCTTATGGTGTTACTAGAGGTACAGGATCTACAGGGGAAACATCCTTATGGTGTTACTAGAGGTACAGGGGAAACATCCTTATGGTGTTACTAGAGGTACAGGATCTACAGGGGAAACATCCTTATGGTGTTACTAGAGGTACAGGATCTACAGGGGAAACATCCTTATGGTGCTACTAGAGGTACAGGGGAAACATCCTTATGGTGTTACTGGAGGTACAGGATCTACAGGGGAAACATCCTTATGGTGTTACTAGAGGTACAGGGGAAACATCCTTATGGTGCTACTAGAGGTACAGGATCTACAGGGGAAACATCCTTATGGTGTTACTAGAGGTACAGGAGAAACATCCTTACGGTGTTACTAGAGGTACAGGATCTACAGGGAAACATCCTTATGGTGCTACTAGAGGTACAGGGAAACATCCTTATGGTGTTACTAGAGGTACAGGGGAAACATCCTTATGGTGTTACTAGAGGTACAGGGGAAACATCCTTATGGTGTTACTAGAGGTACAGGATCTACAGGGGAAACATCCTTATGGTGCTACTAGAGGTACAGGGGAAACATCCTTATGGTGTTACTAGAGGTACAGGGGAAACATCCTTATGGTGTTACTAGAGGTACAGGATCTACAGGGGAAACATCCTTATGGTGTTACTAGAGGTACAGGATCTACAGGGAAACATCCTTATGGTGTTACTAGAGGTACAGGGGAAACATCCTTATGGTGCTACTAGAGGTACAGGATCTACAGGGGAAACATCCTTATGGTGTTACTAGAGGTACAGGGGAAACATCCTTATGGTGTTACTAGAGGTACAGGGGAACCATCCTTATGGTGTTACTAGAGGTACAGGGGAAACATCCTTATGGTGTTACTAGAGGTACAGGATCTACAGGGGAAACATCCTTATGGTGTTACTAGAGGTACAGGGGAAACATCCTGATGGTGTTACTAGAGGTACAGGGGAAACATCCTTATGGTGTTACTAGAGGTACAGGGGAAACATCCTTATGGTGTTACTAGAGGTACAGGGGAAACATCCTTATGGTGTTACTAGAGGTACAGGGGAAACATCCTTATGGTGTTACTAGAGGTACAGGGGAAACATCCTTATGGTGTTACTAGAGGTACAGGGGAACATCCTTATGGTGCTACTAGAGGTACAGGATCTACAGGGGAAACATCCTTATGGTGCTACTAGAGGTACAGGGGAAACATCCTTATGGTGTTACTAGAGGTACAGGATCTACAGGGGAAACATCCTTATGGTGTTACTAGAGGTACAGGATCTACAGGGGAAACATCCTTATGGTGTTACTAGAGGTACAGGATCTACAGGGGAAACATCCTTATGGTGTTACTAGAGGTACAGGGGAAACATCCTTATTGTGTTACTAGAGGTACAGGGGAACCATCCTTATGGTGTTACTAGAGGTACAGGGGAAACATCCTTATGGTGTTACTAGAGGTACAGGATCTACAGGGGAAACATCCTTATGGTGTTACTAGAGGTACAGGGGAAACATCCTGATGGTGTTACTAGAGGTACAGGGGAAACATCCTTATGGTGTTACTAGAGGTACAGGGGAAACATCCTTATGGTGTTACTAGAGGTACAGGGGAAACATCCTTATGGTGTTACTAGAGGTACAGGGGAAACATCCTTATGGTGTTACTAGAGGTACAGGGGAAACATCCTTATGGTGTTACTAGAGGTACAGGGGAACATCCTTATGGTGCTACTAGAGGTACAGGATCTACAGGGGAAACATCCTTATGGTGCTACTAGAGGTACAGGGGAAACATCCTTATGGTGTTACTAGAGGTACAGGATCTACAGGGGAAACATCCTTATGGTGTTACTAGAGGTACAGGATCTACAGGGGAAACATCCTTATGGTGTTACTAGAGGTACAGGATCTACAGGGGAAACATCCTTATGGTGTTACTAGAGGTACAGGGGAAACATCCTTATTGTGTTACTAGAGGTACAGGGGAAACATCCTTATTGTGTTACTAGAGGTACAGGGGAACATCCTTATGGTTTTACTAGAGGTACATGGGAAACATCCTTATGGTGTTACTAGAGGTACAGGGGAAACATCCTTATGGTGTTACTAGAGGTACAGGATCTACAGGGGAAACATCCTTATGGTGTTACTAGAGGTACCGGGGAAACATCCTTATTGTGTTACTAGAGGTACAGGGGAAACATCCTGATGGTGTTACTAGAGGTACCGGGGAAACATCCTTATGGTGTTACTAGAGGTACAGGATCTACAGGGGAAACATCCTTATGGTGTTACTAGAGGTACAGGATCTACAGGGGAAACATCCTTATGGTGTTACTAGAGGTACAGGATCTACAGGGGAAACATCCTTATGGTGTTACTAGAGGTACAGGGGAAACATCCTTATGGTGCTACTAGAGGTACCGGGGAAACATCCTGATGGTGTTACTAGAGGTACCGGGGAAACATCCTTATGGTGTTACTAGAGGTACAGGATCTACAGGGGAAACATCCTTATGGTGCTACTAGAGGTACAGGATCTACAGGGGAAACATCCTTATGGTGTTACTAGAGGTACAGGATCTACAGGGGGAACATCCTTATGGTGTTACTAGAGGTACAGGATCTACAGGGGAAACATCCTTATGGTGTTACTAGAGGTACAGGGAAACATCCTTATGGTGCTACTAGAGGTACAGGATCTACAGGGGAAACATCCTTATGGTGTTACTAGAGGTACAGGGGAAACATCCTTATGGTGTTACTAGAGGTACAGGGGAAACATCCTTATGGTGTTACTAGAGGTACAGGGGAAACATCCTTATGGTGTTACTAGAGGTACAGGGGAAACATCCTTATGGTGTTACTAGAGGTACAGGATCTACAGGGGAAACATCCTTATGGTGTTACTAGAGGTACAGGGGAAACATCCTTATGGTGTTACTAGAGGTACAGGGGAAACATCCTTATGGTGTTACTAGAGGTACAGGATCTACAGGGGAAACATCCTTATGGTGTTACTAGAGGTACAGGGGAAACATCCTTATGGTGTTACTAGAGGTACAGGGGAAACATCCTTATGGTGTTACTAGAGGTACAGGGGAAACATCCTTATGGTGTTACTAGAGGTACAGGGGAAACATCCTTATGGTGCTACTAGAGGTACAGGGGAAACATCCTTATGGTGTTACTAGAGGTACAGGGGAAACATCCTTATGGTGTTACTAGAGGTACAGGATCTACAGGGGAAACATCCTTATGGTGTTACTAGAGGTACAGGGAAACATCCTTATGGTGTTACTAGAGGTACAGGGGAAACATCCTTATGGTGTTACTAGAGGTACAGGGGAAACATCCTTATGGTGTTACTAGAGGTACAGGATCTACAGGGGAAACATCCTTATGGTGTTACTAGAGGTACAGGGGAAACATCCTTATGGTGCTACTAGAGGTACAGGGGAAACATCCTTATGGTGTTACTAGAGGTACAGGGGAAACATCCTTATGGTGTTACTAGAGGTACAGGATCTACAGGGGAAACATCCTTATGGTGTTACTAGAGGTACAGGATCTACAGGGGAAACATCCTTATGGTGTTACTAGAGGTACAGGATCTACAGGGGAAACATCCTTATTGTGTTACTAGAGGTACAGGGGAAACATCCTTATTGTGTTACTAGAGGTACAGGATCTACAGGGGAAACATCCTTATGGTGTTACTAGAGGTACAGGGGAAACATCCTTATGGTGTTACTAGAGGTACAGGATCTACAGGGGAAACATCCTTATGGTGTTACTAGAGGTACAGGGGAAACATCCTTATGGTGTTACTAGAGGTACAGGATCTACAGGGGAAACATCCTTATGGTGCTACTAGAGGTACAGGGGAAACATCCTTATTGTGTTACTAGGGGTACAGGATCTACAGGGGAAACATCCTTATGGTGTTACTAGAGGTACAGGGGAAACATCCTTATGGTGTTACTAGAGGTACAGGATCTACAGGGGAAACATCCTTATGGTGTTACTAGAGGTACCGGGGAAACATCCTTATTGTGTTACTAGAGGTACAGGGGAAACATCCTGATGGTGTTACTAGAGGTACCGGGGAAACATCCTTATGGTGTTACTAGAGGTACAGGATCTACAGGGGAAACATCCTTATGGTGCTACTAGAGGTACAGGATCTACAGGGGAAACATCCTTATGGTGTTACTAGAGGTACAGGATCTACAGGGGAAACATCCTTATGGTGTTACTAGAGGTACAGGATCTACAGGGGAAACATCCTTATGGTGTTACTAGAGGTACAGGGGAAACATCCTTATGGTGCTACTAGAGGTACCGGGGAAACATCCTGATGGTGTTACTAGAGGTACCGGGGAAACATCCTTATGGTGTTACTAGAGGTACAGGATCTACAGGGGAAACATCCTTATGGTGCTACTAGAGGTACAGGATCTACAGGGGAAACATCCTTATGGTGTTACTAGAGGTACAGGATCTACAGGGGGAACATCCTTATGGTGTTACTAGAGGTACAGGATCTACAGGGGAAACATCCTTATGGTGTTACTAGAGGTACAGGGAAACATCCTTATGGTGCTACTAGAGGTACAGGATCTACAGGGGAAACATCCTTATGGTGTTACTAGAGGTACAGGGGAAGCATCCTTATGGTGTTACTAGAGGTACAGGGGAAACATCCTTATGGTGTTACTAGAGGTACAGGGGAAACATCCTTATGGTGTTACTAGAGGTACAGGGGAAACATCCTTATGGTGTTACTAGAGGTACAGGATCTACAGGGAAACATCCTGATGGTGTTACTAGAGGTACAGGATCTACAGGGGAAACATCCTTATGGTGTTACTAGAGGTACAGGGGAAACATCCTTATGGTGTTACTAGAGGTACAGGGGAAACATCCTTATGGTGTTACTAGAGGTACAGGATCTACAGGGGAAACATCCTTATGGTGTTACTAGAGGTACAGGGGAAACATCCTTATGGTGCTACTAGAGGTACAGGGGAAACATCCTTATGGTGTTACTAGAGGTACAGGATCTACAGGGGAAACATCCTTATGGTGTTACTAGAGGTACAGGGGAAACATCCTTATGGTGTTACTAGAGGTACAGGGGAAACATCCTTATGGTGCTACTAGAGGTACAGGGGAAACATCCTTATGGTGTTACTAGAGGTACAGGGGAAACATCCTTATGGTGTTACTAGAGGTACAGGATCTACAGGGGAAACATCCTTATGGTGCTACTAGAGGTACAGGGGAAACATCCTTATTGTGTTACTAGAGGTACAGGATCTACAGGGGAAACATCCTTATGGTGTTACTAGAGGTACAGGGGAAACATCCTTATGGTGTTACTAGAGGTACAGGATCTACAGGGGAAACATCCTTATGGTGTTACTAGAGGTACCGGGGAAACATCCTTATTGTGTTACTAGAGGTACAGGGGAAACATCCTGATGGTGTTACTAGAGGTACCGGGGAAACATCCTTATGGTGTTACTAGAGGTACAGGATCTACAGGGGAAACATCCTTATGGTGCTACTAGAGGTACAGGATCTACAGGGGAAACATCCTTATGGTGTTACTAGAGGTACAGGATCTACAGGGGAAACATCCTTATGGTGTTACTAGAGGTACAGGATCTACAGGGGAAACATCCTTATGGTGTTACTAGAGGTACAGGGGAAACATCCTTATGGTGCTACTAGAGGTACCGGGGAAACATCCTGATGGTGTTACTAGAGGTACCGGGGAAACATCCTTATGGTGTTACTAGAGGTACAGGATCTACAGGGGAAACATCCTTATGGTGCTACTAGAGGTACAGGATCTACAGGGGAAACATCCTTATGGTGTTACTAGAGGTACAGGATCTACAGGGGGAACATCCTTATGGTGTTACTAGAGGTACAGGATCTACAGGGGAAACATCCTTATGGTGTTACTAGAGGTACAGGGAAACATCCTTATGGTGCTACTAGAGGTACAGGATCTACAGGGGAAACATCCTTATGGTGTTACTAGAGGTACAGGGGAAGCATCCTTATGGTGTTACTAGAGGTACAGGGGAAACATCCTTATGGTGTTACTAGAGGTACAGGGGAAACATCCTTATGGTGTTACTAGAGGTACAGGGGAAACATCCTTATGGTGTTACTAGAGGTACAGGATCTACAGGGAAACATCCTGATGGTGTTACTAGAGGTACAGGATCTACAGGGGAAACATCCTTATGGTGTTACTAGAGGTACAGGGGAAACATCCTTATGGTGTTACTAGAGGTACAGGGGAAACATCCTTATGGTGTTACTAGAGGTACAGGATCTACAGGGGAAACATCCTTATGGTGTTACTAGAGGTACAGGGGAAACATCCTTATGGTGCTACTAGAGGTACAGGGGAAACATCCTTATGGTGTTACTAGAGGTACAGGATCTACAGGGGAAACATCCTTATGGTGTTACTAGAGGTACAGGGGAAACATCCTTATGGTGTTACTAGAGGTACAGGGGAAACATCCTTATGGTGCTACTAGAGGTACCGGGGAAACATCCTGATGGTGTTACTAGAGGTACCGGGGAAACATCCTTATGGTGTTACTAGAGGTACAGGATCTACAGGGGAAACATCCTTATGGTGCTACTAGAGGTACAGGATCTACAGGGGAAACATCCTTATGGTGTTACTAGAGGTACAGGATCTACAGGGGGAACATCCTTATGGTGTTACTAGAGGTACAGGATCTACAGGGGAAACATCCTTATGGTGTTACTAGAGGTACAGGGAAACATCCTTATGGTGCTACTAGAGGTACAGGATCTACAGGGGAAACATCCTTATGGTGTTACTAGAGGTACAGGGGAAGCATCCTTATGGTGTTACTAGAGGTACAGGGGAAACATCCTTATGGTGTTACTAGAGGTACAGGGGAAACATCCTTATGGTGTTACTAGAGGTACAGGGGAAACATCCTTATGGTGTTACTAGAGGTACAGGATCTACAGGGAAACATCCTGATGGTGTTACTAGAGGTACAGGATCTACAGGGGAAACATCCTTATGGTGTTACTAGAGGTACAGGGGAAACATCCTTATGGTGTTACTAGAGGTACAGGGGAAACATCCTTATGGTGTTACTAGAGGTACAGGATCTACAGGGGAAACATCCTTATGGTGTTACTAGAGGTACAGGGGAAACATCCTTATGGTGCTACTAGAGGTACAGGGGAAACATCCTTATGGTGTTACTAGAGGTACAGGATCTACAGGGGAAACATCCTTATGGTGTTACTAGAGGTACAGGGGAAACATCCTTATGGTGTTACTAGAGGTACAGGGGAAACATCCTTATGGTGCTACTAGAGGTACAGGGAAACATCCTTATGGTGTTACTAGAGGTACAGGGGAAACATCCTTATGGTGTTACTAGAGGTACAGGATCTACAGGGGAAACATCCTTATGGTGTTACTAGAGGTACAGGGAAACATCCTTATGGTGTTACTAGAGGTACAGGGGAAACATCCTTATGGTGTTACTAGAGGTACAGGGGAAACATCCTTATGGTGTTACTAGAGGTACAGGATCTACAGGGGAAACATCCTTATGGTGTTACTAGAGGTACAGGGGAAACATCCTTATGGTGCTACTAGAGGTACAGGGAAACATCCTTATGGTGTTACTAGAGGTACAGGGGAAACATCCTTATGGTGTTACTAGAGGTACAGGATCTACAGGGGAACATCCTTATGGTGTTACTAGAGGTACAGGGAAACATCCTTATGGTGTTACTAGAGGTACAGGGGAAACATCCTTATGGTGTTACTAGAGGTACAGGGGAAACATCCTTATGGTGTTACTAGAGGTACAGGGGAAACATCCTTATGGTGTTACTAGAGGTACAGGGGAAACATCCTTATGGTGCTACTAGAGGTACAGGAGAAACATCCTTATGGTGCTACTAGAGGTACAGGATCTACAGGTGAAACATCCTTATGGTGTTACTAGAGGTACAGGATCTACAGGGGAAACATCCTTATGGTGTTACTAGAGGTACAGGATCTACAGGGGAACCATCCTTATGGTGCTACTAGAGGTACAGGGGAAACATCCTTATGGTGTTACTAGAGGTACAGGGGAAACATCCTTATGGTGTTACTAGAGGTACAGGAGAAACATCCTTATGGTGTTACTAGAGGTACAGGGGAAACATCCTTATGGTGTTACTAGAGGTACAGGGGAAACATCCTTATGGTGTTACTAGAGGTACAGGGGAAACATCCTTATGGTGTTACTAGAGGTACAGGGGAAACATCCTTATGGTGTTACTAGAGGTACAGGATCTACAGGGGAAACATCCTTATGGTGCTACTAGAGGTACAGGGGAAACATCCTTATGGTGTTACTAGAGGTACAGGGGAAACATCCTGATGGTGTTACTAGAGGTACAGGGGAAACATCCTTATGGTGTTACTAGAGGTACAGGATCTACAGGGAAACATCCTTATGGTGCTCCTAGAGGTACAGGGGAAACATCCTTATGGTGTTACTAGAGGTACAGGGGAAACATCCTTATGGTGTTACTAGAGGTACAGGAGAAACATCCTTATGGTGCTACTAGAGGTACAGGGGAAACATCCTTATGGTGTTACTAGAGGTACAGGATCTACAGGGGAAACATCCTTATGGTGTTACTAGAGATACAGGGGAAATATCCTTATGGTGTTACTAGAGGTACAGGGGAAACATCCTTATGGTGCTACTGGAGGTACAGGATCTACAGGGGAAACATCCTTATGGTGTTACTAGAGGTACAGGGGAAACATCCTTATGGTGTTACTAGAGGTACAGGATCTACAGGGGAAACATCCTTATGGTGTTACTAGAGGTACAGGATCTACAGGGGAAACATCCTTATGGTGTTACTAGAGGTACAGGGGAAACATCCTTATGGTGTTACTAGAGGTACAGGGGAAACATCCTTATGGTGTTACTAGAGGTACAGGATCTACAGGGGAAACATCCTTATGGTGTTACTAGAGGTACAGGATCTACAGGGGAACCATCCTTATGGTGCTACTAGAGGTACAGGGGAAACATCCTTATGGTGTTACTAGAGGTACAGGGGAAACATCCTTATGGTGTTACTAGAGGTACAGGAGAAACATCCTTATGGTGTTACTAGAGGTACAGGGGAAACATCCTTATGGTGTTACTAGAGGTACAGGGGAAACATCCTTATGGTGTTACTAGAGGTACAGGGGAAACATCCTTATGGTGTTACTAGAGGTACAGGATCTACAGGGGAAACATCCTTATGGTGTTACTAGAGGTACAGGATCTACAGGGGAAACATCCTTATGGTGTTACTAGAGGTACAGGGGAAACATCCTTATGGTGTTACTAGAGGTACAGGGGAAACATCCTTATGGTGCTACTAGAGGTACAGGGGAAACATCCTTATGGTGTTACTAGAGGTACAGGATCTACAGGGAAAACATCCTTATGGTGTTGCTAGAGGTACAGGGGAAACATCCTTATGGTGTTACTAGAGGTACAGGATCTACAGGGGAAACATCCTTATGGTGTTACTAGAGGTACAGGATCTACAGGGGAACCATCCTTATGGTGCTACTAGAGGTACAGGGGAAACATCCTTATGGTGTTACTAGAGGTACAGGGGAAACATCCTTATGGTGTTACTAGAGGTACAGGAGAAACATCCTTATGGTGTTACTAGAGGTACAGGGGAAACATCCTTATGGTGTTACTAGAGGTACAGGAGAAACATCCTTATGGTGTTACTAGAGGTACAGGGGAAACATCCTTATGGTGTTACTAGAGGTACAGGGGAAACATCCTTATGGTGCTACTAGAGGTACAGGAGAAACATCCTTATGGTGTTACTAGAGGTACAGGAGAAACATCCTTATGGTGTTACTAGAGGTACAGGGGAAACATCCTTATGGTGTTACTAGAGGTACAGGGGAAACATCCTTATGGTGTTACTAGAGGTACAGGGGAAACATCCTTATGGTGTTACTAGAGGTACAGGGGAAACATCCTTATGGTGTTACTAGAGGTACAGGGGAAACATCCTTATGGTGTTACTAGAGGTACAGGGGAAACATCCTTATGGTGTTACTAGAGGTACAGGGGAAACATCCTTATGGTGTTACTAGAGGTACAGGGGAAACATCCTTATGGTGCTACTAGAGGTACAGGGGAAACATCCTTATGGTGTTACTAGAGGTACAGGGGTAACATCCTTATGGTGCTACTAGAGGTACCGGATCTACAGGGGAAACATCCTTATGGTGTTACTAGAGGTACAGGGGAAACATCCATATGGTGCTACTAGAGGTACAGGATCTACAGGGGAAACATCCTTATGGTGTTACTAGAGGTACAGGGGAAACATCCTTATGGTGTTACTAGAGGTACAGGATCTACAGGGGAAACATCCTTATGGTGCTACTAGAGGTACAGGGGAAACATCCTTATGGTGTTACTAGAGGTACAGGGGAAAAATCCTTATGGTGCTACTAGAGGTACAGGATCTACAGGGGAAACATCCTTATGGTGTTACTAGAGGTACAGGGGAAACATCCTCATGGTGTTACTAGAGGTACAGGGGAAACATCCTTATGGTGTTACTAGAGGTACAGGGGAAACATCCTTATGGTGTTACTAGAGGTACAGGGGAAACATCCTTATGGTGTTACTAGAGGTACAGGGGAAACATCCTTATGGTGCTACTAGAGGTACAGGGGAAACATCCTTATGGTGTTACTAGAGGTACAGGATCTACAGGGGAACCATCCTTATGGTGCTACTAGAGGTACAGGGGAAACATCCTTATGGTGTTACTAGAGGTACAGGATCTACAGGGGAACCATCCTTATGGTGCTACTAGAGGTACAGGGGAACATCCTTATGGTGCTACTAGAGGTACAGGGGAAACATCCTTATGGTGTTACTAGAGGTACAGGATCTACAGGGGAAACATCCTTATGGTGTTACTAGAGGTACAGGGGAAACATCCTTATGGTGTTACTAGAGGTACAGGATCTACAGGGGAAACATCCTTATGGTGCTACTAGAGGTACAGGATCTACAGGGGAAACATCCTTATGGTGTTACTAGAGGTACAGGGGAAACATCCTTATGGTGTTACTAGAGGTACAGGATCTACAGGGGAAACATCCTTATGGTGTTACTAGAGGTACAGGGGAAACATCCTGATGGTGTTACTAGAGGTACAGGGGAAACATCCTTATGGTGTTACTAGAGGTACAGGGGAAACATCCTTATGGTGTTACTAGAGGTACAGGGGAAACATCCTTATGGTGTTACTAGAGGTACAGGGGAAACATCCTTATGGTGTTACTAGAGGTACAGGGGAAACATCCTTATGGTGTTACTAGAGGTACAGGGGAACATCCTTATGGTGCTACTAGAGGTACAGGATCTACAGGGGAAACATCCTTATGGTGCTACTAGAGGTACAGGGGAAACATCCTTATGGTGTTATTAGAGGTACAGGATCTACAGGGGAAACATCCTTATGGTGTTACTAGAGGTACAGGATCTACAGGGGAAACATCCTTATGGTGTTACTAGAGGTACAGGATCTACAGGGGAAACATCCTTATGGTGTTACTAGAGGTACAGGGGAAACATCCTTATTGTGTTACTAGAGGTACAGGGGAAACATCCTTATTGTGTTACTAGAGGTACAGGGGAACATCCTTATGGTTTTACTAGAGGTACATGGGAAACATCCTTATGGTGTTACTAGAGGTACAGGGGAAACATCCTTATGGTGTTACTAGAGGTACAGGATCTACAGGGGAAACATCCTTATGGTGTTACTAGAGGTACCGGGGAAACATCCTTATTGTGTTACTAGAGGTACAGGGGAAACATCCTGATGGTGTTACTAGAGGTACCGGGGAAACATCCTTATGGTGTTACTAGAGGTACAGGATCTACAGGGGAAACATCCTTATGGTGTTACTAGAGGTACAGGATCTACAGGGGAAACATCCTTATGGTGTTACTAGAGGTACAGGATCTACAGGGGAAACATCCTTATGGTGTTACTAGAGGTACAGGGGAAACATCCTTATGGTGCTACTAGAGGTACCGGGGAAACATCCTGATGGTGTTACTAGAGGTACCGGGGAAACATCCTTATGGTGTTACTAGAGGTACAGGATCTACAGGGGAAACATCCTTATGGTGCTACTAGAGGTACAGGATCTACAGGGGAAACATCCTTATGGTGTTACTAGAGGTACAGGATCTACAGGGGGAACATCCTTATGGTGTTACTAGAGGTACAGGATCTACAGGGGAAACATCCTTATGGTGTTACTAGAGGTACAGGGAAACATCCTTATGGTGCTACTAGAGGTACAGGATCTACAGGGGAAACATCCTTATGGTGTTACTAGAGGTACAGGGGAAACATCCTTATGGTGTTACTAGAGGTACAGGGGAAACATCCTTATGGTGTTACTAGAGGTACAGGGGAAACATCCTTATGGTGTTACTAGAGGTACAGGGGAAACATCCTTATGGTGTTACTAGAGGTACAGGATCTACAGGGGAAACATCCTTATGGTGTTACTAGAGGTACAGGGGAAACATCCTTATGGTGTTACTAGAGGTACAGGGGAAACATCCTTATGGTGTTACTAGAGGTACAGGATCTACAGGGGAAACATCCTTATGGTGTTACTAGAGGTACAGGGGAAACATCCTTATGGTGTTACTAGAGGTACAGGGGAAACATCCTGATGGTGTTACTAGAGGTACAGGGGAAAAATCCTTATGGTGTTACTAGAGGTACAGGAGAAACATCCTTATGGTGTTACTAGAGGTACAGGGGAAACATCCTTATGGTGTTACTAGAGGTACAGGGGAACATCCTTATGGTGCTACTAGAGGTACAGGATCTACAGGGGAAACATCCTTATGGTGCTACTAGAGGTACAGGGGAAACATCCTTATGGTGTTATTAGAGGTACAGGATCTACAGGGGAAACATCCTTATGGTGTTACTAGAGGTACAGGATCTACAGGGGAAACATCCTTATGGTGTTACTAGAGGTACAGGATCTACAGGGGAAACATCCTTATGGTGTTACTAGAGGTACAGGGGAAACATCCTTATTGTGTTACTAGAGGTACAGGGGAAACATCCTTATTGTGTTACTAGAGGTACAGGGGAACATCCTTATGGTTTTACTAGAGGTACATGGGAAACATCCTTATGGTGTTACTAGAGGTACAGGGGAAACATCCTTATGGTGTTACTAGAGGTACAGGATCTACAGGGGAAACATCCTTATGGTGTTACTAGAGGTACCGGGGAAACATCCTTATTGTGTTACTAGAGGTACAGGGGAAACATCCTGATGGTGTTACTAGAGGTACCGGGGAAACATCCTTATGGTGTTACTAGAGGTACAGGATCTACAGGGGAAACATCCTTATGGTGTTACTAGAGGTACAGGATCTACAGGGGAAACATCCTTATGGTGTTACTAGAGGTACAGGATCTACAGGGGAAACATCCTTATGGTGTTACTAGAGGTACAGGGGAAACATCCTTATGGTGCTACTAGAGGTACCGGGGAAACATCCTGATGGTGTTACTAGAGGTACCGGGGAAACATCCTTATGGTGTTACTAGAGGTACAGGATCTACAGGGGAAACATCCTTATGGTGCTACTAGAGGTACAGGATCTACAGGGGAAACATCCTTATGGTGTTACTAGAGGTACAGGATCTACAGGGGGAACATCCTTATGGTGTTACTAGAGGTACAGGATCTACAGGGGAAACATCCTTATGGTGTTACTAGAGGTACAGGGAAACATCCTTATGGTGCTACTAGAGGTACAGGATCTACAGGGGAAACATCCTTATGGTGTTACTAGAGGTACAGGGGAAACATCCTTATGGTGTTACTAGAGGTACAGGGGAAACATCCTTATGGTGTTACTAGAGGTACAGGGGAAACATCCTTATGGTGTTACTAGAGGTACAGGGGAAACATCCTTATGGTGTTACTAGAGGTACAGGATCTACAGGGGAAACATCCTTATGGTGTTACTAGAGGTACAGGGGAAACATCCTTATGGTGTTACTAAAGGTACAGGGGAAACATCCTTATGGTGTTACTAGAGGTACAGGATCTACAGGGGAAACATCCTTATGGTGTTACTAGAGGTACAGGGGAAACATCCTTATGGTGTTACTAGAGGTACAGGGGAAACATCCTGATGGTGTTACTAGAGGTACAGGGGAAACATCCTTATGGTGTTACTAGAGGTACAGGAGAAACATCCTTATGGTGTTACTAGAGGTACAGGGGAAACATCCTTATGGTGTTACTAGAGGTACAGGGGAAACATCCTTATGGTGTTACTAGAGGTACAGGAGAAACATCCTTATGGTGTTACTAGAGGTACAGGGGAAACATCCTTATGGTGTTACTAGAGGTACAGGGGAAACATCCTTATGGTGCTACTAGAGGTACAGGAGAAACATCCTTATGGTGTTACTAGAGGTACAGGAGAAACATCCTTATGGTGTTACTAGAGGTACAGGGGAAACATCCTTATGGTGTTACTAGAGGTACAGGGGAAACATCCTTATGGTGTTACTAGAGGTACAGGGGAAACATCCTTATGGTGTTACTAGAGGTACAGGGGAAACATCCTTATGGTGTTACTAGAGGTACAGGGGAAACATCCTTATGGTGTTACTAGAGGTACAGGGGAAACATCCTTATGGTGTTACTAGAGGTACAGGGGAAACATCCTTATGGTGTTACTAGAGGTACAGGGGAAACATCCTTATGGTGCTACTAGAGGTACAGGGGAAACATCCTTATGGTGTTACTAGAGGTACAGGGGTAACATCCTTATGGTGCTACTAGAGGTACCGGATCTACAGGGGAAACATCCTTATGGTGTTACTAGAGGTACAGGGGAAACATCCATATGGTGCTACTAGAGGTACAGGATCTACAGGGGAAACATCCTTATGGTGTTACTAGAGGTACAGGGGAAACATCCTTATGGTGTTACTAGAGGTACAGGATCTACAGGGGAAACATCCTTATGGTGCTACTAGAGGTACAGGGGAAACATCCTGATGGTGTTACTAGAGGTACAGGGGAAACATCCTTATGGTGTTACTAGAGGTACAGGAGAAACATCCTTATGGTGTTACTAGAGGTACAGGGGAAACATCCTTATGGTGTTACTAGAGGTACAGGGGAAACATCCTTATGGTGTTACTAGAGGTACAGGAGAAACATCCTTATGGTGTTACTAGAGGTACAGGGGAAACATCCTTATGGTGTTACTAGAGGTACAGGGGAAACATCCTTATGGTGCTACTAGAGGTACAGGAGAAACATCCTTATGGTGTTACTAGAGGTACAGGAGAAACATCCTTATGGTGTTACTAGAGGTACAGGGGAAACATCCTTATGGTGTTACTAGAGGTACAGGGGAAACATCCTTATGGTGTTACTAGAGGTACAGGGGAAACATCCTTATGGTGTTACTAGAGGTACAGGGGAAACATCCTTATGGTGTTACTAGAGGTACAGGGGAAACATCCTTATGGTGTTACTAGAGGTACAGGGGAAACATCCTTATGGTGTTACTAGAGGTACAGGGGAAACATCCTTATGGTGTTACTAGAGGTACAGGGGAAACATCCTTATGGTGCTACTAGAGGTACAGGGGAAACATCCTTATGGTGTTACTAGAGGTACAGGGGTAACATCCTTATGGTGCTACTAGAGGTACCGGATCTACAGGGGAAACATCCTTATGGTGTTACTAGAGGTACAGGGGAAACATCCATATGGTGCTACTAGAGGTACAGGATCTACAGGGGAAACATCCTTATGGTGTTACTAGAGGTACAGGGGAAACATCCTTATGGTGTTACTAGAGGTACAGGATCTACAGGGGAAACATCCTTATGGTGCTACTAGAGGTACAGGGGAAACATCCTTATGGTGTTACTAGAGGTACAGGGGAAAAATCCTTATGGTGCTACTAGAGGTACAGGATCTACAGGGGAAACATCCTTATGGTGTTACTAGAGGTACAGGGGAAACATCCTCATGGTGTTACTAGAGGTACAGGGGAAACATCCTTATGGTGTTACTAGAGGTACAGGGGAAACATCCTTATGGTGTTACTAGAGGTACAGGGGAAACATCCTTATGGTGTTACTAGAGGTACAGGGGAAACATCCTTATGGTGCTACTAGAGGTACAGGGGAAACATCCTTATGGTGTTACTAGAGGTACAGGATCTACAGGGGAACCATCCTTATGGTGCTACTAGAGGTACAGGGGAAACATCCTTATGGTGTTACTAGAGGTACAGGATCTACAGGGGAACCATCCTTATGGTGCTACTAGAGGTACAGGGGAACATCCTTATGGTGCTACTAGAGGTACAGGGGAAACATCCTTATGGTGTTACTAGAGGTACAGGATCTACAGGGGAAACATCCTTATGGTGTTACTAGAGGTACAGGGGAAACATCCTTATGGTGTTACTAGAGGTACAGGATCTACAGGGGAAACATCCTTATGGTGCTACTAGAGGTACAGGATCTACAGGGGAAACATCCTTATGGTGTTACTAGAGGTACAGGGGAAACATCCTTATGGTGTTACTAGAGGTACAGGATCTACAGGGGAAACATCCTTATGGTGTTACTAGAGGTACAGGGGAAACATCCTGATGGTGTTACTAGAGGTACAGGGGAAACATCCTTATGGTGTTACTAGAGGTACAGGGGAAACATCCTTATGGTGTTACTAGAGGTACAGGGGAAACATCCTTATGGTGTTACTAGAGGTACAGGGGAAACATCCTTATGGTGTTACTAGAGGTACAGGGGAAACATCCTTATGGTGTTACTAGAGGTACAGGGGAACATCCTTATGGTGCTACTAGAGGTACAGGATCTACAGGGGAAACATCCTTATGGTGCTACTAGAGGTACAGGGGAAACATCCTTATGGTGTTATTAGAGGTACAGGATCTACAGGGGAAACATCCTTATGGTGTTACTAGAGGTACAGGATCTACAGGGGAAACATCCTTATGGTGTTACTAGAGGTACAGGATCTACAGGGGAAACATCCTTATGGTGTTACTAGAGGTACAGGGGAAACATCCTTATTGTGTTACTAGAGGTACAGGGGAAACATCCTTATTGTGTTACTAGAGGTACAGGGGAACATCCTTATGGTTTTACTAGAGGTACATGGGAAACATCCTTATGGTGTTACTAGAGGTACAGGGGAAACATCCTTATGGTGTTACTAGAGGTACAGGATCTACAGGGGAAACATCCTTATGGTGTTACTAGAGGTACCGGGGAAACATCCTTATTGTGTTACTAGAGGTACAGGGGAAACATCCTGATGGTGTTACTAGAGGTACCGGGGAAACATCCTTATGGTGTTACTAGAGGTACAGGATCTACAGGGGAAACATCCTTATGGTGTTACTAGAGGTACAGGATCTACAGGGGAAACATCCTTATGGTGTTACTAGAGGTACAGGATCTACAGGGGAAACATCCTTATGGTGTTACTAGAGGTACAGGGGAAACATCCTTATGGTGCTACTAGAGGTACCGGGGAAACATCCTGATGGTGTTACTAGAGGTACCGGGGAAACATCCTTATGGTGTTACTAGAGGTACAGGATCTACAGGGGAAACATCCTTATGGTGCTACTAGAGGTACAGGATCTACAGGGGAAACATCCTTATGGTGTTACTAGAGGTACAGGATCTACAGGGGGAACATCCTTATGGTGTTACTAGAGGTACAGGATCTACAGGGGAAACATCCTTATGGTGTTACTAGAGGTACAGGGAAACATCCTTATGGTGCTACTAGAGGTACAGGATCTACAGGGGAAACATCCTTATGGTGTTACTAGAGGTACAGGGGAAACATCCTTATGGTGTTACTAGAGGTACAGGGGAAACATCCTTATGGTGTTACTAGAGGTACAGGGGAAACATCCTTATGGTGTTACTAGAGGTACAGGGGAAACATCCTTATGGTGTTACTAGAGGTACAGGATCTACAGGGGAAACATCCTTATGGTGTTACTAGAGGTACAGGGGAAACATCCTTATGGTGTTACTAGAGGTACAGGGGAAACATCCTTATGGTGTTACTAGAGGTACAGGATCTACAGGGGAAACATCCTTATGGTGTTACTAGAGGTACAGGGGAAACATCCTTATGGTGTTACTAGAGGTACAGGGGAAACATCCTGATGGTGTTACTAGAGGTACAGGGGAAACATCCTTATGGTGTTACTAGAGGTACAGGAGAAACATCCTTATGGTGTTACTAGAGGTACAGGGGAAACATCCTTATGGTGTTACTAGAGGTACAGGGGAAACATCCTTATGGTGTTACTAGAGGTACAGGGGAAACATCCTTATGGTGTTACTAGAGGTACAGGATCTACAGGGGAAACATCCTTATGGTGTTACTAGAGGTACAGGATCTACAGGGGAAACATCCTTATGGTGTTACTAGAGGTACAGGGGAAACATCCTTATGGTGTTACTAGAGGTACAGGGGAAACATCCTTATGGTGCTACTAGAGGTACAGGGGAAACATCCTTATGGTGTTACTAGAGGTACAGGATCTACAGGGAAAACATCCTTATGGTGTTGCTAGAGGTACAGGGGAAACATCCTTATGGTGTTACTAGAGGTACAGGATCTACAGGGGAAACATCCTTATGGTGTTACTAGAGGTACAGGATCTACAGGGGAACCATCCTTATGGTGCTACTAGAGGTACAGGGGAAACATCCTTATGGTGTTACTAGAGGTACAGGGGAAACATCCTTATGGTGTTACTAGAGGTACAGGAGAAACATCCTTATGGTGTTACTAGAGGTACAGGGGAAACATCCTTATGGTGTTACTAGAGGTACAGGAGAAACATCCTTATGGTGTTACTAGAGGTACAGGGGAAACATCCTTATGGTGTTACTAGAGGTACAGGGGAAACATCCTTATGGTGCTACTAGAGGTACAGGAGAAACATCCTTATGGTGTTACTAGAGGTACAGGAGAAACATCCTTATGGTGTTACTAGAGGTACAGGGGAAACATCCTTATGGTGTTACTAGAGGTACAGGGGAAACATCCTTATGGTGTTACTAGAGGTACAGGGGAAACATCCTTATGGTGTTACTAGAGGTACAGGGGAAACATCCTTATGGTGTTACTAGAGGTACAGGGGAAACATCCTTATGGTGTTACTAGAGGTACAGGGGAAACATCCTTATGGTGTTACTAGAGGTACAGGGGAAACATCCTTATGGTGTTACTAGAGGTACAGGGGAAACATCCTTATGGTGCTACTAGAGGTACAGGGGAAACATCCTTATGGTGTTACTAGAGGTACAGGGGTAACATCCTTATGGTGCTACTAGAGGTACCGGATCTACACGGGAAACATCCTTATGGTGTTACTAGAGGTACAGGGGAAACATCCATATGGTGCTACTAGAGGTACAGGATCTACAGGGGAAACATCCTTATGGTGTTACTAGAGGTACAGGGGAAACATCCTTATGGTGTTACTAGAGGTACAGGATCTACAGGGGAAACATCCTTATGGTGCTACTAGAGGTACAGGGGAAACATCCTTATGGTGTTACTAGAGGTACAGGGGAAAAATCCTTATGGTGCTACTAGAGGTACAGGATCTACAGGGGAAACATCCTTATGGTGTTACTAGAGGTACAGGGGAAACATCCTCATGGTGTTACTAGAGGTACAGGGGAAACATCCTTATGGTGTTACTAGAGGTACAGGGGAAACATCCTTATGGTGTTACTAGAGGTACAGGGGAAACATCCTTATGGTGTTACTAGAGGTACAGGGGAAACATCCTTATGGTGCTACTAGAGGTACAGGGGAAACATCCTTATGGTGTTACTAGAGGTACAGGATCTACAGGGGAACCATCCTTATGGTGCTACTAGAGGTACAGGGGAAACATCCTTATGGTGTTACTAGAGGTACAGGATCTACAGGGGAACCATCCTTATGGTGCTACTAGAGGTACAGGGGAACATCCTTATGGTGCTACTAGAGGTACAGGGGAAACATCCTTATGGTGTTACTAGAGGTACAGGATCTACAGGGGAAACATCCTTATGGTGTTACTAGAGGTACAGGGGAAACATCCTTATGGTGTTACTAGAGGTACAGGATCTACAGGGGAAACATCCTTATGGTGCTACTAGAGGTACAGGATCTACAGGGGAAACATCCTTATGGTGTTACTAGAGGTACAGGGGAAACATCCTTATGGTGTTACTAGAGGTACAGGATCTACAGGGGAAACATCCTTATGGTGTTACTAGAGGTACAGGGGAAACATCCTGATGGTGTTACTAGAGGTACAGGGGAAACATCCTTATGGTGTTACTAGAGGTACAGGGGAAACATCCTTATGGTGTTACTAGAGGTACAGGGGAAACATCCTTATGGTGTTACTAGAGGTACAGGGGAAACATCCTTATGGTGTTACTAGAGGTACAGGGGAAACATTTTTATGGTGTTACTAGAGGTACAGGGGAACATCCTTATGGTGCTACTAGAGGTACAGGATCTACAGGGGAAACATCCTTATGGTGCTACTAGAGGTACAGGGGAAACATCCTTATGGTGTTATTAGAGGTACAGGATCTACAGGGGAAACATCCTTATGGTGTTACTAGAGGTACAGGATCTACAGGGGAAACATCCTTATGGTGTTACTAGAGGTACAGGATCTACAGGGGAAACATCCTTATGGTGTTACTAGAGGTACAGGGGAAACATCCTTATTGTGTTACTAGAGGTACAGGGGAAACATCCTTATTGTGTTACTAGAGGTACAGGGGAACATCCTTATGGTTTTACTAGAGGTACATGGGAAACATCCTTATGGTGTTACTAGAGGTACAGGGGAAACATCCTTATGGTGTTACTAGAGGTACAGGATCTACAGGGGAAACATCCTTATGGTGTTACTAGAGGTACCGGGGAAACATCCTTATTGTGTTACTAGAGGTACAGGGGAAACATCCTGATGGTGTTACTAGAGGTACCGGGGAAACATCCTTATGGTGTTACTAGAGGTACAGGATCTACAGGGGAAACATCCTTATGGTGTTACTAGAGGTACAGGATCTACAGGGGAAACATCCTTATGGTGTTAATAGAGGTACAGGATCTACAGGGGAAACATCCTTATGGTGTTACTAGAGGTACAGGGGAAACATCCTTATGGTGCTACTAGAGGTACCGGGGAAACATCCTGATGGTGTTACTAGAGGTACCGGGGAAACATCCTTATGGTGTTACTAGAGGTACAGGATCTACAGGGGAAACATCCTTATGGTGCTACTAGAGGTACAGGATCTACAGGGGAAACATCCTTATGGTGTTACTAGAGGTACAGGATCTACAGGGGGAACATCCTTATGGTGTTACTAGAGGTACAGGATCTACAGGGGAAACATCCTTATGGTGTTACTAGAGGTACAGGGAAACATCCTTATGGTGCTACTAGAGGTACAGGATCTACAGGGGAAACATCCTTATGGTGTTACTAGAGGTACAGGGGAAACATCCTTATGGTGTTACTAGAGGTACAGGGGAAACATCCTTATGGTGTTACTAGAGGTACAGGGGAAACATCCTTATGGTGTTACTAGAGGTACAGGGGAAACATCCTTATGGTGTTACTAGAGGTACAGGATCTACAGGGGAAACATCCTTATGGTGTTACTAGAGGTACAGGGGAAACATCCTTATGGTGTTACTAGAGGTACAGGGGAAACATCCTTATGGTGTTACTAGAGGTACAGGATCTACAGGGGAAACATCCTTATGGTGTTACTAGAGGTACAGGGGAAACATCCTTATGGTGTTACTAGAGGTACAGGGGAAACATCCTTATGGTGTTACTAGAGGTACAGGGGAAACATCCTTATGGTGTTACTAGAGGTACAGGGGAAACATCCTTATGGTGCTACTAGAGGTACAGGGGAAACATCCTTATGGTGTTACTAGAGGTACAGGGGAAACATCCTTATGGTGCTACTAGAGGTACAGGGGAAACATCCTTATGGTGTTACTAGAGGTACAGGATCTACAGGGGAAACATCCTTATGGTGTTACTAGAGGTACAGGGGAAACATCCTTATGGTGTTACTAGAGGTACAGGGGAAACATCCTTATGGTGCTACTAGAGGTACAGGGGAAACATCCTTATGGTGTTACTAGAGGTACAGGGGAAACATCCTTATGGTGTTACTAGAGGTACAGGATCTACAGGGGAAACATCCTTATGGTGTTACTAGAGGTACAGGGAAACATCCTTATGGTGTTACTAGAGGTACAGGGGAAACATCCTTATGGTGTTACTAGAGGTACAGGGGAAACATCCTTATGGTGTTACTAGAGGTACAGGATCTACAGGGGAAACATCCTTATGGTGTTACTAGAGGTACAGGATCTACAGGGGGAACATCCTTATGGTGTTACTAGAGGTACAGGATCTACAGGGGAAACATCCTTATGGTGTTACTAGAGGTACAGGGAAACATCCTTATGGTGCTACTAGAGGTACAGGATCTACAGGGGAAACATCCTTATGGTGTTACTAGAGGTACAGGGGAAACATCCTTATGGTGTTACTAGAGGTACAGGGGAAACATCCTTATGGTGTTACTAGAGGTACAGGGGAAACATCCTTATGGTGTTACTAGAGGTACAGGGGAAACATCCTTATGGTGTTACTAGAGGTACAGGATCTACAGGGGAAACATCCTTATGGTGTTACTAGAGGTACAGGGGAAACATCCTTATGGTGTTACTAGAGGTACAGGGGAAACATCCTTATGGTGTTACTAGAGGTACAGGATCTACAGGGGAAACATCCTTATGGTGTTACTAGAGGTACAGGGGAAACATCCTTATGGTGTTACTAGAGGTACAGGGGAAACATCCTTATGGTGTTACTAGAGGTACAGGGGAAACATCCTTATGGTGTTACTAGAGGTACAGGGGAAACATCCTTATGGTGCTACTAGAGGTACAGGGGAAACATCCTTATGGTGTTACTAGAGGTACAGGGGAAACATCCTTATGGTGCTACTAGAGGTACAGGGGAAACATCCTTATGGTGTTACTAGAGGTACAGGATCTACAGGGGAAACATCCTTATGGTGTTACTAGAGGTACAGGGGAAACATCCTTATGGTGTTACTAGAGGTACAGGGGAAACATCCTTATGGTGCTACTAGAGGTACAGGGGAAACATCCTTATGGTGTTACTAGAGGTACAGGGGAAACATCCTTATGGTGTTACTAGAGGTACAGGATCTACAGGGGAAACATCCTTATGGTGTTACTAGAGGTACAGGGAAACATCCTTATGGTGTTACTAGAGGTACAGGGGAAACATCCTTATGGTGTTACTAGAGGTACAGGGGAAACATCCTTATGGTGTTACTAGAGGTACAGGATCTACAGGGGAAACATCCTTATGGTGTTACTAGAGGTACAGGGGAAACATCCTTATGGTGCTACTAGAGGTACAGGGGAAACATCCTTATGGTGTTACTAGAGGTACAGGGGAAACATCCTTATGGTGTTACTAGAGGTACAGGATCTACAGGGGAAACATCCTTATGGTGTTACTAGAGGTACAGGATCTACAGGGGAAACATCCTTATGGTGTTACTAGAGGTACAGGATCTACAGGGGAAACATCCTTATTGTGTTACTAGAGGTACAGGGGAAACATCCTTATTGTGTTACTAGAGGTACAGGATCTACAGGGGAAACATCCTTATGGTGTTACTAGAGGTACAGGGGAAACATCCTTATGGTGTTACTAGAGGTACAGGATCTACAGGGGAAACATCCTTATGGTGTTACTAGAGGTACAGGGGAAACATCCTTATGGTGTTACTAGAGGTACAGGATCTACAGGGGAAACATCCTTATGGTGCTACTAGAGGTACAGGGGAAACATCCTTATTGTGTTACTAGAGGTACAGGATCTACAGGGGAAACATCCTTATGGTGTTACTAGAGGTACAGGGGAAACATCCTTATGGTGTTACTAGAGGTACAGGATCTACAGGGGAAACATCCTTATGGTGTTACTAGAGGTACCGGGGAAACATCCTTATTGTGTTACTAGAGGTACAGGGGAAACATCCTGATGGTGTTACTAGAGGTACCGGGGAAACATCCTTATGGTGTTACTAGAGGTACAGGATCTACAGGGGAAACATCCTTATGGTGCTACTAGAGGTACAGGATCTACAGGGGAAACATCCTTATGGTGTTACTAGAGGTACAGGATCTACAGGGGAAACATCCTTATGGTGTTACTAGAGGTACAGGATCTACAGGGGAAACATCCTTATGGTGTTACTAGAGGTACAGGGGAAACATCCTTATGGTGCTACTAGAGGTATCGGGGAAACATCCTGATGGTGTTACTAGAGGTACCGGGGAAACATCCTTATGGTGTTACTAGAGGTACAGGATCTACAGGGGAAACATCCTTATGGTGCTACTAGAGGTACAGGATCTACAGGGGAAACATCCTTATGGTGTTACTAGAGGTACAGGATCTACAGGGGGAACATCCTTGTGGTGTTACTAGAGGTACAGGATCTACAGGGGAAACATCCTTATGGTGTTACTAGAGGTACAGGGAAACATCCTTATGGTGCTACTAGAGGTACAGGATCTACAGGGGAAACATCCTTATGGTGTTACTAGAGGTACAGGGGAAGCATCCTTATGGTGTTACTAGAGGTACAGGGGAAACATCCTTATGGTGTTACTAGAGGTACAGGGGAAACATCCTTATGGTGTTACTAGAGGTACAGGGGAAACATCCTTATGGTGTTACTAGAGGTACAGGATCTACAGGGAAACATCCTGATGGTGTTACTAGAGGTACAGGATCTACAGGGGAAACATCCTTATGGTGTTACTAGAGGTACAGGGGAAACATCCTTATGGTGTTACTAGAGGTACAGGGGAAACATCCTTATGGTGTTACTAGAGGTACAGGATCTACAGGGGAAACATCCTTATGGTGTTACTAGAGGTACAGGGGAAACATCCTTATGGTGCTACTAGAGGTACAGGGGAAACATCCTTATGGTGTTACTAGAGGTACAGGATCTACAGGGGAAACATCCTTATGGTGTTACTAGAGGTACAGGGGAAACATCCTTATGGTGTTACTAGAGGTACAGGGGAAACATCCTTATGGTGCTACTAGAGGTACAGGGGAAACATCCTTATGGTGTTACTAGAGGTACAGGGGAAACATCCTTATGGTGTTACTAGAGGTACAGGATCTACAGGGGAAACATCCTTATGGTGTTACTAGAGGTACAGGGAAACATCCTTATGGTGTTACTAGAGGTACAGGGGAAACATCCTTATGGTGTTACTAGAGGTACAGGGGAAACATCCTTATGGTGTTACTAGAGGTACAGGATCTACAGGGGAAACATCCTTATGGTGTTACTAGAGGTACAGGGGAAACATCCTTATGGTGCTACTAGAGGTACAGGGAAACATCCTTATGGTGTTACTAGAGGTACAGGGGAAACATCCTTATGGTGTTACTAGAGGTACAGGATCTACAGGGGAAACATCCTTATGGTGTTACTAGAGGTACAGGGAAACATCCTTATGGTGTTACTAGAGGTACAGGGGAAACATCCTTATGGTGTTACTAGAGGTACAGGGGAAACATCCTTATGGTGTTACTAGAGGTACAGGGGAAACATCCTTATGGTGTTACTAGAGGTACAGGGGAAACATCCTTATGGTGCTACTAGAGGTACAGGAGAAACATCCTTATGGTGCTACTAGAGGTACAGGATCTACAGGGGAAACATCCTTATGGTGTTACTAGAGGTACAGGATCTACAGGGGAAACATTCTTATGGTGTTACTAGAGGTACAGGGGAAACATCCTTATGGTGTTACTAGAGGTACAGGGGAAACATCCTTATGGTGTTACTAGAGGTACAGGGGAAACATCCTTATGGTGTTACTAGAGGTACAGGATCTACAGGGGAAACATCCTTATGGTGTTACTAGAGGTACAGGAGAAACATCCTTATGGTGTTACTAGAGGTACAGGGGAAACATCCTTATGGTGTTACTAGAGGTACAGGAGAAACATCCTTATGGTGTTACTAGAGGTACAGGGGAAACATCCTTATGGTGTTACTAGAGGTACAGGGGAAACATCCTTATGGTGTTACTAGAGGTACAGGGGAAACATCCTTATGGTGTTACTAGAGGTACAGGATCTACAGGGGAAACATCCTTATGGTGTTACTAGAGGTACAGGATCTACAGGGGAAACATCCTTATGGTGTTACTAGAGGTACAGGGGAAACATCCTTATGGTGTTACTAGAGGTACAGGGGAAACATCCTTATGGTGCTACTAGAGGTACAGGGGAAACATCCTTATGGTGTTACTAGAGGTACAGGATCTACAGGGGAACCATCCTTATGGTGTTACTAGAGGTACAGGGGAAACATCCTTATGGTGTTACTAGAGGTACAGGGGAAACATCCTCATGGTGTTACTAGAGGTACAGGGGAAACATCCTTATGGTGTTACTAGAGGTACAGGGGAAACATCCTTATGGTGTTACTAGAGGTACAGGATCTACAGGGGAAACATCCTTATGGTGTTACTAGAGGTACAGGATCTACAGGGGAAACATCCTTATGGTGTTACTAGAGGTACAGGGGAAACATCCTCATGGTGTTACTAGAGGTACAGGGGAAACATCCTTATGGTGTTACTAGAGGTACAGGGGAAACATCCTTATGGTGTTACTAGAGGTACAGGATCTACAGGGGAAACATCCTTATGGTGCTACTAGAGGTACAGGGGAAACATCCTTATGGTGTTACTAGAGGTACAGGGGAAACATCCTGATGGTGTTACTAGAGGTACAGGGGAAACATCCTTATGGTGTTACTAGAGGTACAGGATCTACAGGGAAACATCCTTATGGTGCTCCTAGAGGTACAGGGGAAACATCCTTATGGTGTTACTAGAGGTACAGGGGAAACATCCTTATGGTGTTACTAGAGGTACAGGAGAAACATCCTTATGGTGCTACTAGAGGTACAGGGGAAACATCCTTATGGTGTTACTAGAGGTACAGGATCTACAGGGGAAACATCCTTATGGTGTTACTAGAGGTACAGGGGAAACATCCTTATGGTGTTACTAGAGGTACAGGGGAAACATCCTTATGGTGCTACTGGAGGTACAGGATCTACAGGGGAAACATCCTTATGGTGTTACTAGAGGTACAGGGGAAACATCCTTATGGTGTTACTAGAGGTACAGGATCTACAGGGAAACATCCTTATGGTGTTACTAGAGGTACAGGATCTACAGGGGAAACATCCTTATGGTGTTACTAGAGGTACAGGGGAAACATCCTTATGGTGTTACTAGAGGTACAGGGGAAACATCCTTATGGTGTTACTAGAGGTACAGGATCTACAGGGGAAACATCCTTATGGTGTTACTAGAGGTACAGGATCTACAGGGGAACCATCCTTATGGTGCTACTAGAGGTACAGGGGAAACATCCTTATGGTGTTACTAGAGGTACAGGGGAAACATCCTTATGGTGTTACTAGAGGTACAGGAGAAACATCCTTATGGTGTTACTAGAGGTACAGGGGAAACATCCTTATGGTGTTACTAGAGGTACAGGGGAAACATCCTTATGGTGTTACTAGAGGTACAGGGGAAACATCCTTATGGTGTTACTAGAGGTACAGGATCTACAGGGGAAACATCCTTATGGTGTTACTAGAGGTACAGGATCTACAGGGGAAACATCCTTATGGTGTTACTAGAGGTACAGGGGAAACATCCTTATGGTGCTACTAGAGGTACAGGGGAAACATCCTTATGGTGCTACTAGAGGTACAGGGGAAACATCCTTATGGTGTTACTAGAGGTACAGGATCTACAGGGAAAACATCCTTATGGTGTTGCTAGAGGTACAGGGGAAACATCCTTATGGTGTTACTAGAGGTACAGGATCTACAGGGGAAACATCCTTATGGTGTTACTAGAGGTACAGGATCTACAGGGGAACCATCCTTATGGTGCTACTAGAGGTACAGGGGAAACATCCTTATGGTGTTACTAGAGGTACAGGGGAAACATCCTTATGGTGTTACTAGAGGTACAGGAGAAACATCCTTATGGTGTTACTAGAGGTACAGGGGAAACATCCTTATGGTGTTACTAGAGGTACAGGAGAAACATCCTTATGGTGTTACTAGAGGTACAGGGGAAACATCCTTATGGTGTTACTAGAGGTACAGGGGAAACATCCTTATGGTGCTACTAGAGGTACAGGAGAAACATCCTTATGGTGTTACTAGAGGTACAGGAGAAACATCCTTATGGTGTTACTAGAGGTACAGGGGAAACATCCTTATGGTGTTACTAGAGGTACAGGGGAAACATCCTTATGGTGTTACTAGAGGTACAGGGGAAACATCCTTATGGTGTTACTAGAGGTACAGGGGAAACATCCTTATGGTGTTACTAGAGGTACAGGGGAAACATCCTTATGGTGTTACTAGAGGTACAGGGGAAACATCCTTATGGTGTTACTAGAGGTACAGGGGAAACATCCTTATGGTGTTACTAGAGGTACAGGGGAAACATCCTTATGGTGCTACTAGAGGTACAGGGGAAACATCCTTATGGTGTTACTAGAGGTACAGGGGTAACATCCTTATGGTGCTACTAGAGGTACCGGATCTACAGGGGAAACATCCTTATGGTGTTACTAGAGGTACAGGGGAAACATCCATATGGTGCTACTAGAGGTACAGGATCTACAGGGGAAACATCCTTATGGTGTTACTAGAGGTACAGGGGAAACATCCTTATGGTGTTACTAGAGGTACAGGATCTACAGGGGAAACATCCTTATGGTGCTACTAGAGGTACAGGGGAAACATCCTTATGGTGTTACTAGAGGTACAGGGGAAACATCCTTATGGTGCTACTAGAGGTACAGGATCTACAGGGGAAACATCCTTATGGTGTTACTAGAGGTACAGGGGAAACATCCTCATGGTGTTACTAGAGGTACAGGGGAAACATCCTTATGGTGTTACTAGAGGTACAGGGGAAACATCCTTATGGTGTTACTAGAGGTACAGGGGAAACATCCTTATGGTGTTACTAGAGGTACAGGGGAAACATCCTTATGGTGCTACTAGAGGTACAGGGGAAACATCCTTATGGTGTTACTAGAGGTACAGGATCTACAGGGGAACCATCCTTATGGTGCTACTAGAGGTACAGGGGAAACATCCTTATGGTGTTACTAGAGGTACAGGATCTACAGGGGAACCATCCTTATGGTGCTACTAGAGGTACAGGGGAACATCCTTATGGTGCTACTAGAGGTACAGGGGAAACATCCTTATGGTGTTACTAGAGGTACAGGATCTACAGGGGAAACATCCTTATGGTGTTACTAGAGGTACAGGGGAAACATCCTTATGGTGTTACTAGAGGTACAGGATCTACAGGGGAAACATCCTTATGGTGCTACTAGAGGTACAGGATCTACAGGGGAAACATCCTTATGGTGTTACTAGAGGTACAGGATCTACAGGGGAAACATCCTTATGGTGCTACTAGAGGTACAGGAGAAACATCCTTATGGTGTTACTAGAGGTACAGGGGAAACATCCTTATGGTGTTACTAGAGGTACAGGATCTACAGGGGAAACATCCTTATGGTGCTACTAGAGGTACAGGATCTACAGGGGAAACATCCTTATGGTGCTACTAGAGGTACAGGATCTACAGGGGAAACATCCTTATGGTGTTACTAGAGGTACAGGGGGAACATCCTTATGGTGTTACTAGAGGTACAGGATCTACAGGGGAAACATCCTTATGGTGTTACTAGAGGTACAGGGGAAACATCCTTATGGTGTTACTAGAGGTACAGGGGAAACATCCTTATGGTGTTACTAGAGGTACAGGGGAAACATCCTTATGGTGTTACTAGAGGTACAGGATCTACAGGGGAAACATCCTTATGGTGTTACTAGAGGTACAGGATCTACAGGGGAAACATCCTTATGGTGTTACTAGAGGTACAGGGGAAACATCCTTATGGTGTTACTAGAGGTACAGGGGAAACATCCTTATGGTGTTACTAGAGGTACAGGGGAAACATCCTTATGGTGTTACTAGAGGTACAGGGGAAACATCCTTATGGTGTTACTAGAGGTACAGGATCTACAGGGGAAACATCCTTATGGTGTTACTAGAGGTACAGGGGAAACATCCTTATGGTGTTACTAGAGGTACAGGGGAAACATCCTTATGGTGTTACTAGAGGTACAGGGGAAACATCCTTATGGTGTTACTAGAGGTACAGGGGAAACATCCTTATGGTGTTACTAGAGGTACAGGATCTACAGGGGAAACATCCTTATGGTGTTACTAGAGGTACAGGGGAAACATCCTTATGGTGTTACTAGAGGTACAGGGGAAACATCCTTATGGTGCTACTGGAGGTACAGGATCTACAGGGGAAACATCCTTATGGTGTTACTAGAGGTACAGGATCTACAGGGGGAACATCCTTATGGTGCTACTAGAGGTACAGGATCTACAGGGAAACATCCTTATGGTGTTACTAGAGGTACAGGGGAAACATCCTTATGGTGTTACTAGAGGTACAGGATCTACAGGGGAAACATCCTTATGGTGTTACTAGAGGTACAGGATCTACAGGGGAAACATCCTTATGGTTTTACTAGAGGTACAGGATCTACAGGGGAAACATCCTTATGTTGCTACTAGAGGTACAGGATCTACAGGGGAACCATCCTTATGGTGCTACTAGAGGTACAGGGGAAACATCCTTATGGTGTTACTAGAGGTACAGGATCTACAGGGGAAACATCCTTATGGTGTTACTAGAGGTACAGGATCTACAGGGGAAACATCCTTATTGTGTTACTAGAGGTACAGGGGAAACATCCTTATGGTGTTACTAGAGGTACAGGGGAAACATCCTTATGGTGTTACTAGAGGTACAGGATCTACAGGGGAAACATCCTTATGGTGTTACTAGAGGTACAGGGGGAACATCCTTATGGTGTTACTAGAGGTACAGGATCTACAGGGGAAACATCCTTATGGTGTTACTAGAGGTACAGGGGAAACATCCTTATGGTGTTACTAGAGGTACAGGATCTACAGGGGAAACATCCTTATGGTGCTACTAGAGGTACAGGGGAAACATCCTTATGGTGTTACTAGAGGTACAGGGGAAACATCCTTATGGTGTTACTAGAGGTACAGGATCTACAGGGGAAACATCCTTATGGTGTTACTAGAGGTACAGGGGAAACATCCTTATGGTGTTACTAGAGGTACAGGATCTACAGGGGAAACATCCTTATGGTGTTACTAGAGGTACAGGATCTACAGGGGAAACATCCTTATGGTGCTACTAGAGGTACAGGGGAAACATCCTTATGGTGCTACTAGAGGTACAGGATCTACAGGGGAAACATCCTTATGGTGTTACTAGAGGTACAGGGGAAACATCCTTATGGTGTTACTAGAGGTACAGGGGAAACATCCTTATGGTGCTACTAGAGGTACAGGGGAAACATCCTTATGGTGTTACTAGAGGAACAGGATCTACAGGGGAAACATCCTTATGGTGTTACTAGAGGTACAGGGGAAACATCCTTATGGTGTTACTAGAGGTACAGGGGAAACATCCTTATGGTGTTACTAGAGGTACAGGGGAAACATCCTTATGGTGTTACTAGAGGTACAGGGGAAACATCCTTATGGTGTTACTAGAGGTACGGGTGAAACATCCTTATGGTGTTACTAGAGGTACAGGATCTACAGGGGAAACATCCTTATGGTGTTACTAGAGGTACAGGATCTACAGGGGAAACATCCTTATGGTGCTACTAGAGGTACAGGATCTACAGGGGAAACATTCTTATGGTGTTACTAGAGGTACAGGGAAACATCCTTATGGTGTTACTAGAGGTACAGGGGAAACATCCTTATGGTGTTACTAGAGGTACAGGGGAAACATCCTTATGGTGTTACTAGAGGTACAGGATCTACAGGGGAAACATCCTTATGGTGTTACTAGAGGTACAGGATCTACAGGGAAACATCCTTATGGTGCTACTAGAGGTACAGGGGAAACATCCTTATGGTGTTACTAGAGGTACAGGGGAAACATCCTTATGGTGTTACTAGAGGTACAGGATCTACAGGGAAACATCCTTATGGTGTTACTAGAGGTACAGGGGGAACATCCTTATGGTGTTACTAGAGGTACAGGGGAAACATCCTTATGGTGCTACTAGAGGTACAGGATCTACAGGGGAAACATCCTTATGGTGTTACTAGAGGTACAGGGGAAACATCCTTATGGTGTTACTAGAGGTACAGGGGAAACATCCTTATGGTGTTACTAGAGGTACAGGATCTACAGGGGAAACATCCTTATGGTGTTACTAGAGGTACAGGGGAAACATCCTTATGGTGTTACTAGAGGTACAGGGGAAACATCCTTATGGTGTTACTAGAGGTACAGGGGAAACATCCTTATGGTGTTACTAGAGGTACAGGATCTACAGGGGAAACATCCTTATGGTGTTACTAGAGGTACAGGGGAAACATCCTTATGGTGTTACTAGAGGTACAGGATCTACAGGGGAAACATCCTTATGGTGTTACTAGAGGTACAGGGGGAACATCCTTATGGTGTTACTAGAGGTACAGGGGAAACATCCTTATGGTGTTACTAGAGGTACAGGGGGAACATCCTTATGGTGTTACTAGAGGTACAGGATCTACAGGGGAAACATCCTTATGGTGTTACTAGAGGTACAGGGGAAACATCCTTATGGTGTTACTAGAGGTACAGGAGAAACATCCTTTATGAAGGCCTCTTTTCTCTTCCTGATCACATCTGATTTAATCAATATGTGTGATGCATTTCTTAATCGTTTATAGGTGAATAATGTGAATAAAGGCGGATTCTGGAATGTAGAATTTTTAGACGATTCTCATTATATATTCTGATGTTTATTGACAATAGACGTGATGCCATTACGGCTATCATTGAAAGTATGTATAAAGTTTATAGAAATTAGTTTGTTGTTTTTTTGTTGGGATTTTTGTTAATTAACTGTCTCCTGTTCAGGCTTTTAACTTGTTTTGGAGCCGAAATGCTCAATGAAAGAATTTTATTGTCTTTCATATTCTTCACCTGTGTCACAGACGCGACGCAGTCTACGAAGTTGGCTTACTGGTAAACCTCTTTTTAGGTTGGAGATGGGGCGATAACTATCAGCTGTCAATATAATATTTTTATCTGTAGATTTTCTTTAAAACAGTACAGTTTAGTACAGTACATCTAAGAAAAGTATGGAGTTAATGTTCTTTTCCATAGGGGAGAAACGGCGATCAACAGTGTCATTGCAGCGAAGAAGTTACACTGAGTTATGAAATCAGTGGAATGCCCGGTGGAAGCAGAGAGACGTTAACCAAATGCGGGGAGTCCAGAAGAGAACACAGAAGGCTGTTGTATAAAACACCTGTCTTTCGATTACATCTTCAAACTAATGGCAACCACGGCATCCATGACAGAGAGGGAGAAGCCTTCATCCATGTATACGGGTCTAGCTACATGTTCAGATATTACACGTTTCTAATTTAGTCAGAAAGTCATTTTCGTCGGAACTTAAAGTGTACTGTTAGCTAGCTAGCTAACGTTAACTTTCTGGCTCGCTAGCTAACGTTACGTGTATGATCTGTGCGGTAATATTATTTGAATCAGAAAAACCATTTGCGTTGCTAGTTATAGCCTAATGTTAGCTAGCTAGTTAACATTGAACATAGTTGGTTAGCTTTATTTACCTGTAGATTCACGGACGGTAGTATTGACGCGTTCAAATCAACTGGGGAACTGTGAAAAACGCAAGGTCAAATCATGACGTCAGTGATCTTCAGGTTGCAAAGTCGGAGCATATACAGTAACTTAGTCTATCCCACGGAGGTACGCACATCTGGAAAATATTTCCGCATGGGCCCTCAAATCCTCAAAAAGGTTCTACAGCTGCACCAGTGAGAGCATCTTGACTGGCTGCATCACTACTTGGCACGGCAACAGCGCCGCCTTCGATCGCATGGTGCTATAGAGGGCGGTGAAGACAGCCCAGTACATCATTGGGGCCGAGCTCACTGCAATGCAGGACCTCTATACCAAGTGCTGTGAAAGGAAGGGCTGGAACTGTTTTAAAGACTCGTCAAGCAGTACCAGAGCAACAAGTCTGACACCAACAGGCTACTGAACAGTTTCTTTCTCCAAAACATAAGACTGATAAATTGCCAACTATATGGCTACATGGCTAAATGGCTCCGTGGCTACGTGGCTATGTGGCTACATGAGTACATGGCTACATGGCTACATGAGTACATGGCTACATGAGTACATGGCTACATGGCTAAATGGCTCCGTGGCTACGTGGCTATGTGGCTACATGAGTACATGGCTACGTGGCTACATGGCTACATGAGTACATGGCTGCGTGGCTACATGGCTACATGAGTACATGGCTACGTGGCTACGTGGCTAATTGCTACATGTGTACATGGCTACGGGAGTACATGGCTCCGTGACTACGTGGCTACATGGCTACATGAGTACATGGCTACGTGGCTACATGGCTACATGAGTACATGGCTACATGTGTACATGGCTACATGGCTACATGAGTACATGGCTACATGAGTACATGGGTACATGACTACGTGGCTACATGGCCACATGAGTACATGGCGACATGGCTACGTGGCTACATGAGTACATGGCTACATGAGTACATGGCTACATTAGTACATGGCTACATGAGTACATGGCTATGTGGCTACATGGCTACATGAATACGTGGCTACGTGACTACGTGGCTACATGAATACGTGGCTACGTGGCTACATGAATACGTGGCTACGTGGCTACATGAATACGTGGCTACGTGGCTACATGAATACGTGGCTACGTGGCTACGTGGCTACATGAGTACATGGCTACGTGGCTACGTGGCTACATGAATACGTGGCTACGTGGCTACGTGGCTACATGAATACGTGGCTACGTGGCTACATGAATACGTGGCTACATGAATACGTGGCTACATGAATACGTGGCTACATGAATACGTGGCTACATGGCTACATGAGTACATGGCTACATGAGTACATGGCTACATTAGTACATGGCTACATGAGTACATGGCTACGTGGCTACATGGCTACATGAATACATGGCTACATGAATACATGGCTACATGGCTACATGGCTACGTGGCTACATGGCTACATGAATACATGGCTACATGGCTACATGAATACATGGCTACATGGCTACGTGGCTACATGAATACGTGGCTACATGGCTACATGAATACATGGCTACATGGCTACATGAATACATGGCTACATGGCTACATGAATACATGGCTACATGCCTACGTGGCTACATGAATACATGGCTACATGGCTACGTGGCTACATGAATACATGGCTACATGAATACATGGCTACATGGCTACGTGGCTACATGAATACGTGGCTACGTGGCTACATGGCTATCTGCATTGACCCTTCTTTTTGATTTTAGAACTGACACACACACACACACACACACACACACACACACACACACACACACACACACACACACACACACACACACATATACATGAAATGCCTCAACACACACACACACACACACACACACACACACACATACACACACACACACACACATACATACGTATAATGCCTCAACACACACACGCACACTCACAGACAATATATGCTGCTGCTGCTACTATGTTTATCATCTATCCTGATTCCTCATCACTCCAGTATCCCTGTACATTGTTAATATGGTACTGACCCTGTATATAGTCACCTTACCCCTATACATATCTACCTCCATCACTCCAGTATCCCTGTACATTGTTAATATGGTACTGGAACTGACCCTGGAACTGACCCTGTATATAGCTACTGACCCTGTATATAGCTACTGACCCTGGAACTGACCCTGTATATAGCTACTGACCCTGGAACTGACCCTGTATATAGCTACTGACCCTGTAACTGTCCCTGTATATAACTACTGACCCTGGAACTGTCCCTGTATATAGCTACTGACCCTGGAACTGACCCTGTATATAGCTACTGACCCTGGAACTGACCATGTATATAGCTACTGACCCTGGAACTGACCCTGTATATAACTACTGACCCTGTATATAGTTACTGACCCTGTATATAGCTACTGACCCTGGAACTGTCCCTGTATATAGCTACTGACCCTGGAACTGATCCTGTATATAGCTACTGACCCTGTAACTGTCCCTGTATATAACTACTGACCCTGGAACTGTCCCTGTATATAGCTACTGACCCTGTAACTGAACCTGTATATAGCTACTGACCCTGGAACTGACCCTGTATATAGATACTGACCCTGGAACTGTCCCTGTATATAACTACTGACCCTGGAACTGTCCCTTTATATAGCTACTGACCCTGGAACTGTCCCTGTATATAACTACTGACCCTGGAACTGTCCCTGTATATAGCTACTGACCCTGTATATAACTACTGACCCTGGAACTGTCCCTGTATATAGCTACTGACCCTGGAACTGACCCTGTATATAGCTACTGACCCTGTAACTGTCCCTGTATATAGCTACTGACCCTGTATATAGCTACTGACCCTGGAACTGTCCCTGTATATAGCTACTGACCCTGGAACTGACCCTGTATATAGCTACTGACCCTGGAACTGTCCCTGTATATAGCTACTGACCCTGGAACTGTCCCTGTATATAGCTACTGACCCTGGAACTGACCCTGGAACTGACCCTGTATATAGCTACTGACCCTGTATATAACTACTGACCCTGGAACTGTCCCTGTATATAGCTACTGACCCTGTATATAGCTACTGACCCTGTATATAACTACTGACCCTGTATATAACTACTGACCCTGGAACTGTCCCTGTATATAGCTACTGACCCTGGAACTGACCCTGTATATAACTACTGACCCTGTATATAACTACTGACCCTGGAACTGACCCTGGAACTGTCCCTGTATATAGCTACTGACCCTGGAACTGACCCTGTATATAACTACTGACCCTGGAACTGACCCTGGAACTGACCCTGTATATAGCTACTGACCCTGTATATAACTACTGACCCTGGAACTGACCCTGTATATAGCTACTGACCCTGTATATAGCTACTGACCCTGTATATAGCTACTGACCCTGTATATAACTACTGACCCTGGAACTGACCCTGTATATAGCTACTGACCCTGGAACTGACCCTGTTTATAGCTACTGACCCTGGAACTGTCCCTGTATATAGCTACTGACCCTGTATATAACTACTGACCCTGTATATAGCTACTGACCCTGTATATAACTACTGACCCTGGAACTGACCCTGTGTATAGCTACTGACCCTGGAACTGACCCTGTATATAACTACTGACCCTGGAACTGACCCTGTATATAGCTACTGACCCTGGAACTGACCCTGTATATAGCTACTGACCCTGTATATAACTACTGACCCTGGAACTGACCCTGTATATAGCTACTGACCCTGTATATAACTACTGACCCTGGATCTGACCCTGTATATAGCTACTGACCCTGGAACTGACCCTGGAACTGACCCTGTATATAGCTAATGACCCTGGAACTGACCCTGTATATAACTTCTGACCCTGTCTATAGCTACTGACCCTGTATATAGCTACTGACATTGGAACTGTCCCTGTATATAGCTACTGACCCTGGAACTGACCCTGTATATAGCTACTGACCCTGTATATAGCTACTGACCCTGTATATAGCTACTGACCCTGTATATAGCTACTGACCCTGGAACTGACCCTGTATATAACTACTGACCCTGGAACTGACCCTGGAACTGACCCTGGAACTGACCCTGTATATAGCTACTGACCCTGTATATAACTACTGACCCTGGAACTGACCCTGGAACTGACCCTGGAACTGACCCTGTATATAGCTACTGACCCTGTATATAGCTACTGACCCTGTATATAGCTACTGACCCTGTATATAACTACTGACCCTGGAACTGACCCTGTATATAGCTACTGACCCTGGAACTGACCCTGTATATAACTACTGACCCTGGAACTGACCCTGTATATAGCTACTGACCCTGGAACTGACCCTGTATATAGCTATTGACCCTGTATATAACTACTGACCCTGGAACTGACCCTGTATATAGCTACTGACCCTGGAACTGACCCTGTATATAGCTACTGACCCTGTATATAACTACTGACCCTGGATCTGACCCTGTATATAGCTACTGACCCTGGAACTGACCCTGGAACTGACCCTGTATATAGCTAATGACCCTGGAACTGACCCTGTATATAACTTCTGACCCTGTCTATAGCTACTGACCCTGTATATAGCTACTGACCCTGTCTATAGCTACTGACCCTGTATATAGCTACTGACCCTGTATATAGCTACTGACCCTGTATATAGCTACTGACCCTGTATATAGCTACTGACCCTGGAACTGACCCTGTATATAACTACTGACCCTGTATATAGCTACTGACCCTGTATATAACTACTGATCCTGTATATAGCTACTGACCCTGTATATAGCTACTGACCCTGTATATAGCTACTGACCTTGTATATAACTACTGACCCTGTATATAGCTACTGACCCTGTATATAACTACTGACCCTGTATATAGCTACTGACCCTGTATATAGCTACTGACCCTGTATATAACTACTGACCCTGTATATAGCTACTGACCCTGTATATAACTACTCACCCTGTATATAACTACTGACCCTGTATATAACTAGTGACCCTGTATATAGCTACTGACCCTGTATATAGCTACTGACCCTGTATATAACTACTGACCCTGTATATAGCTACTGACCCTGTATATAGCTACTGACCCTGGAACTGACCCTGTATATAACTACTGACCCTGGAACTGACCCTGTATATAGCTACTGACCCTGTATATAGCTACTGACCCTGGAACTGACCCTGTATATAACTACTGACCCTGGAACTGACCCTGTATATAACTACTGACCCTGTCTATAGCTACTGACCCTGTATATAGCTACTGACCCTGTATATAGCTACTGACCCTGTATATAACTACTGACCCTGGATCTGACCCTGTATATAGCTACTGACCCTGGAACTGACCCTGGAACTGACCCTGTATATAGCTAATGACCCTGGAACTGACCCTGTATATAACTTCTGACCCTGTCTATAGCTACTGACCCTGTATATAGCTACTGACATTGGAACTGACCCTGTATATAGCTACTGACCCTGGAACTGTCCCTGTATATAGCTACTGACCCTGGAACTGACCCTGTATATAGCTACTGACCCTGTATATAGCTACTGACCCTGTATATAGCTACTGACCCTGTATATAGCTACTGACCCTGGAACTGACCCTGTATATAGCTACTGACCCTGTATATAGCTACTGACCCTGTATATAGCTACTGACCCTGTATATAGCTACTGACCCTGGAACTGTCCCTGTATATAGCTACTGACCCTGGAACTGACCCTATATATAGCTACTGACCCTGTATATAGCTACTGACCCTGGAACTGACCCTGTATATAGCTACTGACCATGTATATAGCTACTGACCCTGTATATAGCTACTGACCCTGTATATAGCTACTGACCCTGGAACTGACCCTGTATATAGCTACTGACCCTGTATATAGCTACTGACCCTGGAACTGACCCTGTATATAGCTACTGACCCTGTATATAGCTACTGACCCTGGAACTGACCCTCTATATAGCTACTGACCCTGTATATAGCTACTGACCCTGGAACTGTCCCTGTATATAGCTACTGACCCTGGAACTGACCCTGTATATAGCTACTGACCCTGTAAATAGCTACTGACCCTGTATATAGCTACTGACCCTGGAACTGTCCCTGTATATAGCTACTGACCCTGGAACTGACCCTGTATATAGCTACTGACCCTGTATATAGCTACTGACCCTGGAACTGACCCTGTATATAGCTACTGACCCTGGAACTGTCCCTGTATATAGCTACTGACCCTGGAACTGTCCCTGTATATAGCTACTGACCCTGTATATAGCTACTGACCCTGGAACTGACCCTGTATATAACTACTGACCCTGGAACTGGCCCTGTATATAGCTACTGACCCTGGAACTGACCCTGTATATAGCTACTGACCCTGTATATAGCTACTGACCCTGGACCTGACCCTGTATATAGCTACTGACCCTGGAACTGTCCCTGTATATAGCTACTGACCCTGTATATAGCTACTGACCCTGGAACTGACCCTGTATATAGCTACTGACCCTGGAACTGACCCTGTATATAGCTACTGACCCTGGAACTGTCCCTGTATATAGCTACTGACCCTGGAACTGTCCCTGTATATAGCTACTGACCCTGGAACTGACCCTGTATATAGCTACTGACCCTGTATATAGCTACTGACCCTGGAACTGTCCCTGTATATAGCTACTGACCCTGTATATAGCTACTGACCCTTGAACTGTCCCTGTATATAGCTACTGACCCTGGAACTGACCCTGTATATAGCTACTGACCCTGGAACTGTCCCTGTATATAGCTACTGAACCTGAAACTGTCCCTGTATATAACTACTGACCCTCTATATAGCTACTGACCCTGTTTATAACTACTGACCCTGGAACTGACCCTGTATATAACTACTGACCCTGTATATAACTACTGACCCTGGAACTGACCCTGTATATAACTACTGACCCTGTATACAGCTACTGACCCTGTATATAACTACTGACCCTGGAACTGACCCTGTATATAGCTACTGACCCTGTATATAACTACTGACCCTGGAACTGACCCTGTATATAACTACTGACCCTGTATATAGCTACTGACCCTGTATATAACTACTGACCCTGGAACTGACCCTGTATATAGCTACTGACCCTGTATATAACTACTGACCCTGGAACTGACCCTGTATATAACTACTGACCCTGTATAAAGCTACTGACCATGTATATAACTACTGACCCTGGAACTGACCCTGTATATAACTACTGACCCTGAAACTGACCCTGTATATAGCTACCGACCCTGGAACTGACCCTGTATATAGCTACTGACCCTGGAACTGACCCTGTATATAACTACTGACCCTGAAACTGACCCTGTATATAGCTACTGACCCTGTATATAACTACTGACCCTGGAACTGACCCTGTATATAACTACTGACCCTGTATATAGCTATTGAACCTGTATATAACTACTGACCCTGGAACTGACCCTGTATATAGCTACTGACCCTGTATATAACTACTGACCCTGTATATAACTACTGACCCTGGAACTGACCCTGTATATAACTACTGACCCTGTATATAGCTACTGACCCTGTATAAAACTACTGACCCTGGAACTGACCCTGTATATATAGCTACTGACCCTGGAACTGACCCTGTATATAACTACTGACCCTGGAACTGACCCTGTATATAACTACTGATCCTGTATATAGCTACTGACCCTGTATATAACTATTGACCCTGGAACTGACCCTGTATATAACTACTGACCCTGTATATAACTACTGACCCTGGAACTGGCCCTGTATATAGCTACTGACCCTGTATGTAGCTACTGACACTGGAACTGTCCCTGTATATAGATACTGACCCTGGAACTGTCCCTGGAACTGTCCCTGTATATAGCTACTAACCCTGGAACTGTCCCTGTATATAGCTACTGACCCTGGAACTGACCCTGTATATAGCTACTGACCCTGGAACTGACCCTGTATATACCTACTGACCCTGTATATAGCTACTGAACCTGGAACTGTCCCTGTATATAGCTACTGACCCTGGAACTGACCCTGTATATAGCTACTGACCCTGGAACTGACTCTGTATATAGCTACTGACCCTGGAACTGTCCCTGTATACAGCTACTGACCCTGGAACTGACCCTGTATACAGCTACTGACCCTGGAACTGTCCCTGTATATAGCTACTGACCCTGGAACTGTCCCTGTATATAGCTACTGACCCTGTATATAGCTACTGACCCTGTATATAACTACTGACCCTGGAACTGACCCTGTATATAACTACTGACCCTGTATATAACTACTGACCCTGGAACTGACCCTGTATATAACTACTGACCCTGTATATAGCTACTGACCCTGTATATAACTACTGACCCTGGAACTGACCCTGTATATAGCTACTGACCCTGTATATAACTACTGACCCTGGAACTGACCCTGTATATAACTACTGACCCTGTATATAGCTACTGACCCTGTATATAGCTACTGACCCTGTATATAACTACTGACCCTGGAACTGACCCTGTATATAGCTACTGACCCTGTATATAACTACTGACCCTGGAACTGACCCTGTATATAACTACTGACCCTGTATATAGCTACTGACCCTGTATATAACTACTGACCCTGGAACTGACCCTGTATATAACTACTGACCCTGAAACTGACCCTGTATATAGCTACTGACCCTGGAACTGACCCTGTATATAGCTACTGACCCTTGAACTGACCCTGTATATAACTACTGACCCTGAAACTGACCCTGTATATAGCTACTGACCCTGTATATAACTACTGACCCTGGAACTGACCCTGTATATAACTACTGACCCTGTATATAGCTACTGACCCTGTATATAACTACTGATCCTGGAACTGACCCTGTATATAGCTACTGACCCTGTATATAACTACTGACCCTGGAACCTACCCTGTATATAACTACTGACCCTGTATATAGCTACTGACCCTGTATATAACTACTGACCCTGGAACTGACCCTGTATATAGCTACTGACCCTGGAACTGACCCTGTATATAACTACTGACCCTGGAACTGACCCTGTATATAACTACTGACCCTGTATATAGCTACTGACCCTGTATATAACTACTGACCCTGGAACTGACCCTGTATATAACTACTGACCCTGTATATAACTACTGACCCTGGAACTGACCCTGTATATAGCTACTGACCCTGTATGTAGCTACTGACACTGGAACTGTCCCTGTATATAGCTACTGACCCTGGAACTGTCCCTGGAACTGTCCCTGTATATAGCTACTAACCCTGGAACTGTCCCTGTATATAGCTACTGACCCTGGAACTGACCCTGTATATAGCTACTGACCCTGGAACTGACCCTGTATATAGCTACTGAACCTGGAACTGTCCCTGTATATAGCTACTGACCCTGGAACTGACCCTGTATACAGCTACTGACCCTGGAACTGTCCCTGTATATAGCTACTGACCCTGGAACTGGCCCTGTATATAGCTACTGACCCTGGAACTGTCCCTGTATATAGCTACTGACCCTGTATATAACTACTGACCCTGTATATAGCTACTGACCCTGTATGTAGCTACTGACCCTGTATATAGCTACTGACCCTGGAACTGTCCCTGTATATAACTACTGACCCTGGAACTGTCCCTGTATATAGCTACTGACCCTGTATATAGCTACTGACCCTGTATATAGCTACTGACCCTGGAACTGACCCTGTATGTAGCTACTGTCCCTGTATATAGCTACTGACCCTGGAACTGACCCTGTATATAGCTACTGACCATGTATATAACTACTGACCCTGGAACTGTCCCTGTATATAGCTACTGACCCTGTATGTAGCTACTGACCCTGTATATAGCTACTGACCCTGGAACTGTCCCTGTATATAACTACTGACCCTGGAACTGACCCTGTATATAGCTACTGACCCTGGAACTGACCCTGTATACAGCTACTGACCCTGCAACTGTCCCTGTATATAGCTACTGACCCTGGAACTGACCCTGTATATAGCTACTGACCCTGGAACTGACCCTGTATATAGCTACTGACCCTGGAACTGTCCCTGTATATAACTACTGACCCTGGAACTGACCCTGTATATAACTACTGACCCTGGAACTGACCCTGTATATAGCTACTGACCCTGGAACTGACCCTGTATACAGCTACTGACCCTGCAACTGTCCCTGTATATAGCTACTGACCCTGGAACTGACCCTGTATATAGCTACTGACCCTGGAACTGACCCTGTATATAGCTACTGACCCTGGAACTGTCCCTGTATATAACTACTGACCCTGGAACTGACCCTGTATATAACTACTGACCCTGGAACTGTCCCTGTATATAGCTACTGACCCTGGAACTGTCCCTGTATATAGCTACTGACCCTGGAACTGTCCCTGTATAAAGCTACTGACCCTGTATATAGCTACTGCCCCTGTATATAGCTACTGACCCTGTATATAGCTACTGACCCTGGAACTGTCCCTGTATATAACTACTGACCCTGGAACTGTCCCTGTATATAGCTACTGACCCTGTATATAGCTACTGACCCTGTATATAGCTACTGACCCTGGAACTGACCCTGTATGTAGCTACTGTCCCTGTATATAGCTACTGACCCTGGAACTGACCCTGTATATAGCTACTGACCCTGTATATAACTACTGACCCTGGAACTGTCCCTGTATATAGCTACTGACCCTGTATGTAGCTACTGACCCTGTATATAGCTACTGACCCTGGAACTGTCCCTGTATATAACTACTGACCCTGGAACTGACCCTGTATATAGCTACTGACCCTGGAACTGACCCTGTATACAGCTACTGACCCTGCAACTGTCCCTGTATATAGCTACTGACCCTGGAACTGACCCTGTATATAGCTACTGACCCTGGAACTGACCCTGTATATAGCTACTGACCCTGGAACTGTCCCTGTATATAACTACTGACCCTGGAACTGACCCTGTATATAACTACTGACCCTGGAACTGACCCTGTATATAGCTACTGACCCTGGAACTGACCCTGTATACAGCTACTGACCCTGCAACTGTCCCTGTATATAGCTACTGACCCTGGAACTGACCCTGTATATAGCTACTGACCCTGGAACTGACCCTGTATATAGCTACTGACCCTGGAACTGTCCCTGTATATAACTACTGACCCTGGAACTGACCCTGTATATAACTACTGACCCTGGAACTGTCCCTGTATATAGCTACTGACCCTGGAACTGTCCCTGTATATAGCTACTGACCCTGGAACTGTCCCTGTATAAAGCTACTGACCCTGTATATAGCTACTGCCCCTGTATATAGCTACTGACCCTGTATATAGCTACTGACCCTGGAACTGTCCCTGAATATAGCTACTGACCCTGGAACTGTCCCTGTATATAGCTACTGACCCTGGAACTGTCCCTGTATATAGCTACTGACCCTGGAACTGTCCCTGTATATAGCTACTGACCCTGTATATAGCTACTGACCCTGTATATAGCTACTGACCCTGGAACTGTCCCTGTATATAGCTACTGACCCTGTATATAGCTACTGACCCTGTAACTGTCCCTGTATATAGCTACTGACCCTGTAACTGTCCTTGTATATAGCTACTGACCCTGTAACTGTCCCTGTATATAACTACTGACCCTGTATATAGCTTCTGACCCTGGAACTGACCCTGTATATAGCTACTGACCCTGGAACTGTCCCTGTATATAACTACTGACCCTGGAACTGACCCTGTATGTATCTACTGACCCTGTATATAACTACTGACCCTGGAACTGTCCCTGTATATAGCTACTGACCCTGGAACTGTCCCTGTATATAGCTACTGACCCTGTATATAGCTACTGACCCTGGAACTGTCCCTGTATATAACTACTGACCCTGGAACTGTCCCTGTATATAGCTACTGACCCTGGAACTGTCCCTGTATATAGCTACTGACCCTGTATATAGCTACTGACCCTGGAACTGTCCCTGTATATAGCTACTGACCCTGTATATAGCTACTGACCCTGGAACTGACCCTGTATATAACTACTGACCCTGGAACTGACCCTGTATATAGCTACTGACCCTGGAACTGTCCCTGTGTGTAGCTATCTACTTTCTCATGTTCTTCTTATTTCTATTTCTCATGTGTTTTAAATCAACTTTACTTTATTCTATAGTGTCAGTGATTTTGATTACTGCATTGTTGGAAAAGCGTTTGAAAGAAATGCATTTCACTGTACTTGTGCACGTGACAAGGAAACGTGAAACAACTCAATGGTAAGTAACTTATTCCTAAAGGCTGGTCCCAGATCTGTCTGTGATGCCTTTCCAACTCATATGGTCATCATGTTTGTCATGACAAGAACCAGAGGGTTTGGCAACACAGAACACACTGATCTGGGTACAGGCTAAATTACGCCTCTCCTCCTTGTATTTATAGTTAGGGCTACAACTCCTAGTACCAATTTTTTTTCAGGCCTGTATCACTGTTTAAAAGAAAGTTCCACAGGAACAACATACTGCATTATTTAAACCGCTTCAAAAAGCCCATGAAAATGTAATGGTCTATGAAGTCTCAGGGAAACCTACCCGGTCCGTCCCAAATGCCACCCTTTTCCCTATCAAGTGCACTACTTTTCACCAGGGCCTATATGGTAGAGCAATATAAAAGGAATCGGATGCCATTTGGTACTTAGCCAGGCTCTGTTGGAGATGATGACATGCTATGGTGGAACTAAAAAAACAACTTTTAAATGCTCTCATCACGGAACTAAAAACCGACTGTTAAATGCTCTCATCACGGAACATAAAACCGACTGTTAAATGATCTCATCACGGAACTACAAACCAACTGTTAAATGCTCTCATCACGGAACTAAAAACCGACTGCTAAATGCTCTCATCACGGAACTAAAAACCGACTGTTAAATGCTCTCATCACGGAACTACAAAACGACTGTTAAATGTTCTCATCCCAGAACTAAAGGAACTGTTAATGCTCTCATCACGGAACTAAAAACCAACTGTTAAAATCTCTCATCACGGAACTAAAAACCGACTGTTAAATGCTCTCATCACGGAACTACAAAACGACTGTTAAATGCTCTCATCACGGAACATAAAACCAACTGTTAAATGCTCTCATCACGGAACTAAAAACCGACTGTTAAATGCTCTCTTCCCGGAACTAAAAACCGACTGTTAAATGCTCTCATCACGGAACTAAAAACCAACTGTTAAATGCTCTCATCACGGAACTAAAAACCGACTGCTAAATGCTCTCATCACGGAACTAAAAACCGACTGTTAAATGCTCTCATCACGGAACTAAAAACCGACTGTTAAATGCTCTCATCACGGAACTAAAAACCAACTGTTAAATGCTCTCATCACGGAACTATAAACCAACTGTTAAATGCTCTCATCACGGAACTAAAATCCAACTGTTAAATGCTCTCATCACGGAACTAAAAACCAACTGTTAAATGCTCTCATCACGGAACTAAAAACCGACTGTTAAACGCTCTCATCACGGAACTTAAAACCGACTGTTAAATGCTCTCATCACGGAACTTAAAACCGACTGTTAAATGCTCTCATCACGGAAATTAAAACCGACTGTTAAATGCTCTCATCACAGAACTTAAAACCGACTGTTAAATGCTCTCATCACGGAACTAAAAACCGACTGTTAAATGCTCTCATCACAGAACTACAAACCGACTGTTAAATGCTCTCATCACGGAACTAAAAACCGACTGTTAAATGCTCTCATCACGGAACTACAAACCGACTGTTAAATGCTCTCATCATGGAACTACAAACCGACTGTTAAATGCTCTCATCACGGAACTTAAAACCAACTGTTAAATGCTCTCATCACGGAACTACAAACCAACTGTTAAATGCTCTCATCACGGAACTAAAAACCGACTGTTAAATGCTCTCATCACGGAACTAAAAACTGACTGCTAAATGCTCTCATCACGGAACTAAAAACCGACTGTTAAATGCTCTCATCACGGAACTAAAAACCGACTGCTAAATGCTCTCATCACGGAACTAAAAACCGACTGTTAAATGCTCTCATCACGGAACTACAAAACGACTGTTAAATGTTCTCATCCCAGAACTAAAGGAACTGTTAATGCTCTCATCACGGAACTAAAAACCGACTGTTAAATGCTCTCATCACGGAACTAAAAAACAACTGTTAAATGCTCTCATCACGGAACTAAAAACCGACTGTTAAATGCTCTCATCACGGAACTACAAAACGACTGTTAAATGCTCTCATCACGGAACATAAAACCAACTGTTAAATGCTCTCATCACGGAACTAAAAACCGACTGTTAAATGCTCTCTTCCCGGAACTAAAAACCAACTGTTAAATGCTCTCATCACGGAACTAAAAACCAACTGTTAAATGCTCTCATCACGGAACTAAAAACCGACTGCTAAATGCTCTCATCACGGAACTAAAAACCGACTGTTAAATGCTCTCATCACGGAACTAAAAACCGACTGTTAAATGCTCTCATCACGGAACTAAAAACCAACTGTTAAATGCTCTCATCACGGAACTAAAAACCAACTGTTAAATGCTCTCATCACGGAACTAAAAACCAACTGTTAAATGCTCTCATCACGGAACTAAAAACCAACTGTTAAATGCTCTCATCACGGAACTAAAAACCGACTGTTAAATGCTCTCATCACGGAACTTAAACCGACTGTTAAATGCTCTCATCACGGAACTACAAACCGACTGTTAAATGCTCTCATCAAGGAACTTAAAACCGACTGTTAAATGCTCTCATCACGGAACTAAAAACCGACTGTTAAATGCTCTCATCACGGAACTAAAAACCGACTGTTATATGATCTCATCACGGAACTAAAAACCGACTGTTATATGATCTCATCACGGAACTAAAAACCGACTGTTATATGATCTCATCACGGGAACTAAAAACCGACTGTTAAATGCTCTCATCACGGAACTTAAAACCGACTGTTAAATGCTCTCATCACGGAACTTAAAACCGACTGTTAAATGCTCTCATCACGGAACTACAAACCGACTGTTAAATGCTCTCATCACGGAACAAAAAACCAACTGTTAAATGCTCTCATCACGGAACTAAAAACCGACTGTTAAATGCTCTCATCACGGAACAAAAAACCAACTGTTAAATGCTCTCATCACGGGAACTAAAAACCGACTGTTAAATGATCTCATCACGGAACTAAAAACCGACTGTTAAATGATCTCATCACGGAACTAAAAACCGACTGTTAAATGCTCTCATCACGGAACTACAAACCAACTGTTAAATGCTCTCATCACGGAACTACAAACCAACTGTTAAATGCTCTCATCACGGAACAAAAAACCAACTGTTAAATGCTCTCATCACGGAACTACAAACCGACTGTTAAATGCTCTCATCACGGAACTAAAAACCGAAAGTTAAATGCTCTCATCACGGAACTAAAAACCAACTGTTAAATGCTCTCATCACGGAACTAAAAACCGAACGTTAAATGCTCTCATCACGGAACTACAAACCAACTGTTAAATGCTCTCACCATGGAACTAAAAACCGATTGTTAAATGCTCTCATCACGGAACATAAAATCGACTGTTAAATGCTCTCATCACGGAACTAAAAACCAACTGTTAAATGCTCTCATCACGGAACAAAAAACCGACTGTTAAATGCTCTCATCACGGAACTAAAAACCAACTGTTAAATGCTCTCATCACGGAACAAAAAACCGAAAGTTAAATGCTCTCACCACGGAACTACAAACCAACTGTTAAATGCTCTCATCACGGAACTACAAACCGACTGTTAAATGCTCTCATCACAGAACTACAAACCGACTGTTAAATGCTCTCATCACGGAACTAAAAACCAATTGTTAAATGCTCTCATCACGGAACTAAAAACCTATTTTCTGGTCCCTCCAGAGATGTTCGATCAGGTTCAAGTCTGGGGTCTAGCTGGACAAATCATTGGCATTCAGAGACTTGTCCCGAAGCCTCTGCTGCGTTGTCTTGGCTGTGTCCTTAGGGTCATTGTGCTGTTGGAATGTGAACCTTTGCCCCAATCTGGGGTCCTGACCACTGGAGCATGTTTTCATCAAGGATCTCTCTGTACTTTGCTCTGTTTATCTTTCGCTCGATCCTGACCAGTCTCCCAGTCCCTTCCGCTGTAAAACATCCCCACAGCATTATGCTGCCACCACCATGCTTCACCGTAAGATGGTGCCAGTTTTCCTCCAGACGTGACGGTTGGCATTCAAATCAGTAAAATGCTTACTTACAAGCCCTTAACCAACAATGCAGTATTAAGAAAATACCCCCAAAAAAGTAAGGGATAAGAAAAACTAAAAAATAAAGAGCAGCAGTAAATTGCGGGGCTATATACAGGGGGTACCGGTTCAGAGTCAATGTGTCAATGTGCGGGGGCACCGGTTTCAAGGTAATTGAGGTAATTGAGGTAATTATGTACATACAGGTAGGGTTATTAACGTGCATAGATAATAACAGAGAGTAGCAGCAGCGTGGGGGGGGGGGGGTGCAAATAGTCTTGGTAGCCATTTGATTAGCTGTTCAGGAGTCATTTGGCTTGTGGGTAGAAGCTGTTTAGAGGCTGTTTTGAAGCCTCCGGTACAGCCTGCCATGCAGTAGCAGAGAGAACAGTCTATGACTAAGGTGGCTGGAGTCATTCAGGCCAAAGTGTTCAAAATTGGTTTCATCAGAGCAGAGGATCTTGTTTAGGTGCCTTTTGGCAAACTCGAAGTGGGCTGTCTTGTGCCTTTTACTGAGGAGTGGCTTCCGTCTGGCCACTCTACCGTATTGTTTGTAGACTGATAACGAAAACATTTATTTAATCCATTTTAAGATAAGGCCATAATTTTATTTTATTACATAGTACCTGGTCTGATATAGAGGGGGAGTATTACATAGTACCTGGTCTGATATAGAGGGGGAGTATTACATAGTACCTGGTCTGATATAGAGGGGGAGTATTACATAGTACCTGGTCTGATATAGAGGGGGAGTATTACATAGTACCTGGTCTGATATAAAGGGGGAGTATTACATAGTACCTGGTCTGATATAGAGGGGGAGTATTACATAGTACCTGGTCTGATATAGAGGGGGAGTATTACATAGTACCTGGTCTGATATAGAGGGGGAGTATTACATAGTACCTGGTCTGATATAGAGGGGGAGTATTACATAGTACCTGGTCTGATCGGATACAGGTGAGGGAGTATTACATAGTACCTGGTCTGATACATGTGGGGGAGTATTACATAGTATCTGGTCTGATACATGTGGGGGAGTATTACAAAGTACCTGGTCTGATCGGATACAGGGGGGGGGGATAATGTTTTTAGGAAAAAGTCAATGTCTACCTGAGAAACCTGTTGTTTGCAGTCTTTTGCCGATCAGTACAATCAGTTGATAAATGAAGTGCCAGATACTGTAGCAGATGTGAAGTTAACTAGCTACAGGTAGTCAGTGTTTTTATAGCAACAGGTAGTCAGTGTTTCTATAGCAACATATAGTCAGTGTTTCTATAGCAACATGTAGTCAGTGTTTCTATAGCTACGGGTAGTCCGTATTTCTATAGCATTATGTAGTTGGTGTTTCTATAGCAACAGGTAGTCAGTGTTTCTATAGCAACAGGTAGTCAGTTATTCTATAGCAACAGGTAGTCAGTGTTTCTATAGCAACAGGTAGTCCGTGTGGACTAACCTAATCCAGCAACATGCTTCACCGTAGGGATGGTGCCAGGTTTACAGCTACACATAGTCAGTTTACCTCTATCTACACTGTCTTCACAACGTATTCACATCCCTTGACATTTTTCAACATTTTCGTGTGTTATTAACTGCATTTAAAATGGATTCAATTGAGATGTGTTGTTAATGGGCTACACGCAATATCCCTTTATGTCAAAGTGGAAGTCTTTTTTTTCAAAGAAATAATTTACATTTCTTAAAAATGCAAAGCTGAGAAGTCTTGAGTCAATAAGTATTCTACCCATTTGTTATGAAAGTAATGAGTTCAGGAGTAAAAACAAGTGCTTAACACGTGGACTCACTCTTTGTGCAATAATAGTATTTAACATGATTTTTGAATGACTACCTCATCTATGTACAGTACATACAAATCTTACACTATTTCCGGCGCCGACAGAGATGGCCGCCTCGCTTCGCGTTCCTCGGAAACTATGCAGTAATTTTTTTTTTTTTTATGTATTATTTCTTCTGTACTCTATACCATCTACTGCATCTTGCCTATGCCGTTCGGGCATCACTCATTCATATATCTTTATGTACATATTCTTATTCATTCCTTTACACTTGTGTGTATAAGGTAGTTGTTGTGAAATTGTTAGGTTATATTACTTGTTAGATATTACTGCATGGTCGGAACTAGAAGCACAAGCATTTCGCTACACTCGCATCAACATCTGCTAACCATGTGTATGTGACAAATACATTTGATTTGATTTGATTTGATTTGTAAGGTCCCTCAGTCAAGCAGTGAATTTACAACATAGATTTGACATGTTAAATGTGCAAGCAGAGGGAAAAAAAACTATAGACAACCTTTACTCCACACACAGAGACACATACAAAGCTCTCCCTCGACCTCCATTTGGCAAATCTGACCATAATTCTATACTGATTCCTGCGTACAAGCAGAAACTAAAGCAGGAAGCACCAGTGCCTCGGTCAATAAGAAAGTGGTCAGATAAAGCAGATGCTAAACTACAGGACTGTTTTGCTAGCACAGACTGGAATATGTTCCGGGATTCCTCTGATGGCATTGAGGAGTACACCACATCAGTCACTGGCATCATCAATAAGAGCATCGATTACGTCGTCCCCACAGTGACCGTACGTCCATACCCCAACCAGAAGCCATGGATTACAGGCAAAATCCGCACTGAGCTAAAGGGTAGCACTGCCGCTTTCAAGGTACGGGACTCTAACCTGGAAGTTTATAAGAAATCCCGCTATGCCCTCCAATGAACCATCAAGTAGGCAAAGCGTCAATACAGGACTAAGATTGAATCGTACTACCCCGGCTCCAATGCTCGTCGGATGTGGCAGGGCTTGTAAACTATTACAGAATACAAAGGGAAGCACAGCCGAGAGCTGCCCAGTGAGACAAGCCTACCAGATGAGCTAAATTACTCCAATGCTCGCTTCGAGGCAAGTAACACTGAAATATGCATGAGAGCATCAGCTGTTCCGAATGACTGTGTGATCACGCTCTCCGTAGCCGATATGAGTAAGGCCTCTAAACAGGTCAACATCCACAAGGCTGCAGGGCCAGATGGATTACCAGGATGTGTACTCCGAGCATGCGCTGACCAACTAGAAATTGTCTTTCTTCACTGACATGTTCGATCTATCCCTGAGTCTGTAATGCCAACATGTTTCAAGCAGACCACCATAGTCCCTGTGCCCAAAAACAATAAGGTAACCTGCCTAAATTACTACCGACCCGTAGCACTCACATGAAGTGTTTTGAAAGGCTGGTCATGGATCACATCAACACAATCATCCCAGAAACCCTAGACCCACTCCAATTTTCATACCGCCCCAACAGATCTACAGATAATGCAATCTCCATTGCACTCAACACTGCCCTTTCCCACCTGGACAAAAATAACACCTATGTAAGAATGCTGTTCATTGACTACAGCTCAGCGTTCAACACCATAGTGCCCTCAAAGCTCATCACTAAGCTAAGAACCTTGGGACTAAACACCTCCCTCTGCAACTGGATTCTGGATTTCCTGATGGGCCGCTCCCAGGTGCTTAAGGGTAGGTTACAACACATCTGCCACTCTGATCCTCAACATGGGGGTCCCTTAGAGTTGCGTGCTTAGTCCCCTCCTGTACTCCCTGTTCACTCATGACTGCATGGCCAGGCACAACTCCAACACCATCATCAAGTAATAGGCCAAATCACCGACAATGACGAGACAGCCTAAAGGGAGGAGGTCAAAGACCTGGCCATGTGCTGCAAGGACAACAACCTCTCCCTCAACGTGATGAAGACAAAGGAGATGATTGTGGACGATAGGAAAAGGAGGATCGAGCACGCCCCCATGCTCATCGACCTGGCTGTAGTGGAGCAGGTTGAGAGTTTCAAGTTCCTTGGTGTCGACATTACCAACAAACTAACATGGTCCAAACACACTAAGACAGTTGTGAAGAGGGCACGACAAAACCTATTCCCCCTCAGGAGACTGAAAAGATTTGGCATGGGTCCCCAGATCCTCAAAAGGTTCTACAGCTGCGCCACAGAGAGCAATCTGACATTGAATATCCCTTTGAGCTTGGTGAAGTTATTAATTACACTTTGGATTGTGTATCAATACAACCAATAATTACAAAGATACTGATGTCCCCAAATCTAACTGCCTGTAGCTCAGGACCTGAAGCAAGGATGTACATATTATTGATGCCATTTGAAAGGAAACACTTTGAAGTTTGTGGAAATGTGAAATTAATGTAGGAGAATATAACACATTAGATCTGGTAAAAGATAATACAAAGGAAGTTTTTTTGGGTCCCATCATCTTTGCAAGAGAAAGGCCATAATATACCTTTCCAAGTTAGACACAATTTAGATTTTGGCCACTAGGTGGCAGTAGTGTATGTGCAAAGTTTTAGACTGATTTAATGAACCATTGCATTTCTGTTCAAAATGTTGTATCAAGACTACCCAAATGTGCCATTTTGGTTTATTAATACATTTTCAGGTTCATAATTGTGCACTCTCCTCAAACAATACCATGGCATTCTTTCACTGTAATATCTACTGTAAATTGGAAAGTGCAGTTAGATTAACAATAATTTAAGCTTTTTGCACATATCAGATATGTATATGTCCTGGGAAATGTTCTTGCTACTTACAACCTCATGCTCATCACATTAGCCTAGGTTGTTCTACCATACCATGACACCGATCCCGTAGAGGTTAACTCAGTTGCCGGAAAGGAAGGAAACAACTCAGGGATTTCACCATGTTCCCAATGGTGACTTTAAAACGCTTACAGAGTTTAATGGCTCTGATAGGAAAACACTGAGGATTGATCAACAACATTTTAGTTACTCCAAAATACATACAATACTAATTTAATTGACAGTTTGAAAAGAAGGAAACCTGTACAGAATAAAATATTCCAAAACACACATCCTGTTTTCAATAAGTCAGTAAATTAATACTGCAAAAACAGTGGCAAAGTAATTCACTTTTAAGCAGGACAATAACCTAAAACACAAGAGCACATTTATTCTGGAGTTGCTTATCAAGAAGACAGTGAATATTCTTGTGTGGTTGAGTTACAGTTTTGACTTTAATCTCCTTGAAAATCTATCACAAGACCTGTAAATGGTTGCCTAGCAATGATAAACAACCAATTTTGACAGAGCTTGAAGAATTTTGAAAATAAGAAATGGGCAAATGTTGCGCAATCCAGGTGTGGAAAGCTCTTAGAGACTCACCCAGAAAGACTCAGATGTAATCACTGTCAAAAATGCTTCTACAAAGTATTGATTCAGGGGTGTGAATACCTATTGTACGTAAATTAGACATTTCTGTATTTTATTTTCAATACATTTTTTTTTTTTATTCTAAAAACAGGTTTCACTTTTTCATTATGGGGTACTGTGTGTTTGTGTGACAAAACAACAATTGAATCTATTTTAAATTCAGGCTGTAACAAAACAAAAAGTAGAATAGGTCAAGGGGTGTGAATACTTTCTTAAGGCCCTGTATACAGTAGAGTATTTACCTCTATTACCTCAACTACAGCGTACCAAATCAAATCAAGTTTATTTTATATAGCCCTTCGTACATCAGCTAATATCTCGAAGTGCTGTACAGAAACCCAGCCTAAAACCCCAAACAGCAAGCAATGCAGGTGTAGAAGCACGGTGGCTAGGAAAAACTCCCTAGAAAGGCCAAAACCTAGGAAGAAACCTAGAGAGGAACCAGGCTATGAGGGGTGGCCAGTCCTCTTCTGGCTGTGCCGGGTGGAGATTATAACAGAACACATTATAACAGTACCCCTGGTTATTGTTATTTTGATTGTGTTACTATTTCCATTTAATCTCTGCATTGTTGGGAAATGGCTTGTACGTCGGCATATCATGGTCTACACCTGTTGTGTTTGGGTTCATTCACCCATGCCTACGTACTGTACCTCAGAGCGTTTGCTGTGTGTTTTCACCCTGCAAGACTTTTAGTTACTTTTTATTATTAAACTCTTGACAACACACTTATCCCCGATAAGCTCCCATTGTCACATTCTGCCAAATACAACACTGTCGGCATATCAGGTTCCAATTTTGTCTCGTCTCTGTATTTTAACATAATTATACAGCAATTACTCTACCTCACAGGGCTGAGAGAAAATCCTTCTAATCACCCTGTAACTCTTCCCAAGGGGAAAAGAAGGTTGTTTGTGTGGGTGGTTGTAGAGATAGCATTATTAAATTGATAAAATAAAACTCAACTCAAATCTCTCTCTGCCTCTCTTTCCCCCCGGAGGAGAGAACTGGGCAGAAGTGATAAAAACTGAAGTGAGAAATGTGGAGGGAGCCTGCAGGTTTGTGGGTTTGTGTATGTGTATGTGTATGTGTATGTGTATGTGTATGTGTATGTGTATGTGTGTGTGTGTGTGTGTGTGTGTGTGTGTGTGTGTGTGTGTGTGTGTGTGTGTGTGTGTGTGTGTGTGTGTGTGTGTGTGTGTGTGTGTGTGTGTATGTGTGTGTGTATTTGTGTATTTGTGTGTGTGGCTCAGCACTTAGCTATATTATTGAATCTCACACTCCTCAGTTCAACAAGTCTTAGAGGCTCTTTTCTGTAGATATATGCAAATGAAAGTGCAGTCTGTGTCAGGGATATAGGTAAATACTTTAGCTTAGTGTCTATTATAGTTAGATTGATGCTGCCAGAGACATTTAAAAATCTATTTAACTGCTGATTGTGTTTAATGCCCCCGTAGAGGTTTGGCTTTCAGACTTCTGGGCCTATTTTCATTCAGAGCGCTGATCTAGGATCAGAATCCCCCTGTCCATTCATTCCAATGTAAAATACTAATCAACACTGATGATCTGAGATACTTAAGGGCTGATTCAGACCTAGGAAAATGTATGCCTTTCATACACTTTTTATTTTATTTAAGAACTTGTAGAACTTGTAACTGGTATTCAGACTTACCTTATGCCGGTGATGGACGAAATCTTTTCGGAGTGACACCCTTATGCAACTGAATACATTTTTATTTTATTTTCTTTTACCCCCTTTTTTCTCCCCAATTTCGTGATATCCAATTTGTTAGTAGTTACTATCTTGTCTCATCGCTAGAACTCCCGTACGGGCTCGGGAGAGACGAAGGTCGGAAGCCATGCGTCCTCCGAAACACAACCCAACCAAGCCGCACTGCTTCTTAACACAGTTCAACCCAGCCGCACCAATGTGTCAGAGGAAACACCGTACACCTGGCGACCTTGGTTAGCGCGCACTGCGCCCGGCCCGCCACAGGAGTCACTAGTGCGTGATGAGACAAGGATATCCCTACCGGCCAAACCCTCCCTAACCCGGACGACGCTAGGCCAATTGTGCGTCGCCCCACGGACCTCCAGGCCGTGGCCGGCTGCGACAGAGCCTAGGCTCGAACCCAGAGTCTCTGGTGGCACAGCTAGCACTGCGATGCAATGCCTTAGAACACTGCGCCACCCGGGAGGCCTGCAACTGAATACATTTAATTAAATCGCTGAAAACTCTCCAACTTGTTGGCCGATAGATTTCCTCATGGACTTTTCATTCAATGCATTTTTCAGTTGATTTATCTAAAATGTCTTCCAGCAATTTTTTCAAAACTTTTACTCTTTAAAAGCGATATAGACATAAATACAGTAAAATACATGTTTATAATTTTTTGGGGAAAATAGTGTTTTTTAGACACAAATGCAAAATTCAAGGAGTTGGTCTGATGGTCTAGTGTGATGTCATCGGACTCCCCCCTTGCTTGAGGAACAAAGAAGAAGTCCCCCCCCCCCCCCACACTTGTGCAGTGGTGTAAAGTACTTAAGTAGAAAATACTTTCAAGTACTACCTAAGTAGGCTTTTGGGGTATCTGTACTTTACTTTTCCTATTTATATTTTTGACTAGTTTTAATTTTACTCAACTACATTCCTAAAGAAAATGATGTGTACTTTCTACTCCATATATTTTCCCTGACACCCAAAAGTACTCATTCCATTTCAAATGCCTAGCAAGACAGGAAAATGGTCCAATTCACATTTATCAAGAGAACATCCCCGGTCATCTCTACTGCCTCTGCTCGCACGGACTCACTAAACACACATGCTTCGTTGGTAAATTATGTCTGAGTGTTGGAGTGTGCCCCTGGCTATCCGTAACAAAATAGAAAAGAAAATTGTGCCGTGTGCTTTCCTGAAATATAAGGAATGTGACACGATTTATACTTTTACTTTTGATACTAAAGTATATTTGAACAATTAAATTTTCTTTTGATACTTAAGTATATTTAAAAATCAAAATACATTAAGACTTTTACTCAAGTAGTATTTTACTGGGGGACTTTCATTTTTACTTGAGTCATTTTCTATAGAAGGTATCAATTGGGTACTTTTTTCCACCACTGCACTTGTGCCATGTCATGACATACTTGTAACCGCCTATTGTGATGTGCCTTTTGTTAAGTAAATCAGGTTATAAATGAGAAGGAGACTGGAGTGTTACTTTAAATACAGTGTTCCTTTGATATGCATTTTCTGGATAGACTCCACACAATATAAATAGAAAACGGGCTCTGAATATTAGGGATCAATGAAAGTAATTCATCTAAATGGTTTCAGGACCAATTGGTAGATTTAAAAAAAAAACTCAGAACTTGTGGATAATTTAGGGTTTGTATTTTATGAATCATACCGGATACACTAGACCCACTCCAATTCGAATACCAACAGATCCACAGATGACGCAATCTCAATCGCACTAAACACTGCCCTATCCCACCTGGACAAAAGCAACATCCATGTGAGAATGCTGTTCATTCACTACAGCTCAGCGTTTTAAACACCACGGTGCCCACAGAGATCATCACTAAGCTAAGCACCCTGGGACTTAACACCTCCCTCTGCAACTGGATCCTGGACTTCCTGACGGGCCGCCCCCCAGGTGGTTAAGGGTAAGTATCGACACATCACCGCCTGGTATGGCAATTGCTCGGCAAATGACCGTAAGAGGGTAGTGCGTACGGCCCAGTATTTCACTGGTGCCAAGCTTCCTGCCATTCTGGACCTATATACTAGGCGGTTTCAGAGGAAAGACCAAAAATGTGTCAAAGACTCGAGTTGCCCAAGTCAAGGACCAAAACGCACCTTAACAGCTTCTACCCCCAAGCCATAAGACTACTGAACAATTCATCAAATGGCCACCCGGACAATTTACATTGACACCCCCCCCCCCCCAAATTGTTTTTTACACTGCTGCTACTCGCTGTTTATTATCTGTGCATAGTCACTTCACACCTACATACATGTACAAATGACCTCGCCTAATCTGAACCCCCACACATTGACTCAGTATATAGCCTCGTTATTGTTATTTTATTGTGTTAATTTATATTTATATTTTACTTCAGTTTATTTGGTAAATATTTATTTCCTTAACTCTATTTCTTGAACTGCACTGTTGTTTAAGGGCTTGTAAGTAAGCATTTCACGGTAAGGTTGTATTTGGCGCATGTGACAAAACGTTTGACTTGATGTCCCAAATCTCCTGGAAACAGGAGACAAAGGGCTGTGAGACAGAGGTTTAATCTTAGACACATGAAAGGTGGGATGTATACAGAGGGTTTGGGGCAACAGAAGACGAACAACAGACAGGCTAAGAATATTTGAGATGGGAAAAGGGCAGATAAAACAGGGGGGAAAGTTTAAGGGTCTCCACCCGGAGGGTCAGATCACGAGTGGACAGCCATACCCTCTGCCCGAGATGATAACGGGGAGCCGGGGTCCAGTGTCGGACCGCCTGGAGGTGGTCTTGTTGAGAAAAGCAGACAGGGCTCTCTTCCAGGTACGGCAACAGCGGTGGATGAACATCTGGGCCGAGGGTATGCTGACCTCTTCCTCTTGCTCAGGGAAGAGCGGGGGCTGAAATACGATGGAGAACTCGAAAGCCGAGAGAGGCCAGTGGCCGAGCAGGAAGGGTGTTGCAGGCATATTCCACCCACATGAGCAGCTGGCTCCAGGTGGTGTGGTTGATGGAGACGAGGCAATGAAGAGCAGTCTCCAGGTTCTGATTGGCTCGCTCCAACTGGCCATTAGACTGGGGGTGAAAACCGGAGGACAGGCTGGCCGACGACCCAATGTGGCTGCAGAACGCCTTCCAGGACCAGGATGAGAACTGAGGACCGCGATCGGAGACCATGTTCACCGGAAGTCCATGGATCCGGAAGATTTCTACACAATGAGCTGGGCCATCTCCTTGGCTGATGATAACTTGGGAAGGGGAATTAAATGGGCGGCTTTGGAAGACCTATCCACCACCGTAAGGATAGTGGTGTTGCAATCTGATGAAGGAAGTCCAGTGACGAAGTCCAGGGATATATGAGAGGTGAGGAACCGGGAGTGGTTGATGGAGGCCAGCCGGAGCTTGCAGCGGAGTCTTATTCTGAGCAGTGGAGGTGGAGACGTAAGGAACCTTGGTGGGCCACCAAGGCCAGGGTCTGATGGGAGCCAGGATGACAGGCAAGTCTGGAGGAATGAACCAATGTCGTCAAAGTAGACAAACACTAACTGTTTCAACATATCACGGAGCACATCATTGACCAGGGCCTGGAACACTGCGGGAGCATTGGACAGTCCGAATGGCATAACAAGGTACTCATAGTGCCCGCTAGCCGTGTTAAAATCTGTCTTCTATTTGTCTCCTTCCCGTATCCAAACCAGATGGTAGGCGTTCCAAAGTTCCAACTTTGAGAAGATCATCGCCCTCCTGGAAACGCTCGAAAGCCAAGCAGATAAGTGATAGAGGGGAACATTTTTTAACCGTTATGTCATTAAGACAGTGGGTAGTCTATATACGGGCGGGGGAGGCAGATGGACGAATACTCCCTGCAGCAAGACTATGGATCTTGGTCTCCAGACCTGACAATTAAAGCTGCCCCCCCGAGGTTCTGTAGGTCCCAGGAGAGAAAGTCAATAGCATAGTCGTGGGGTCGATGCAGAGGGAGAGATGTAGTGCGTGCCAATATATCCTCCAAACACTTAGAGGGCATTTCACTTTTATACAATGGGTTACCAAACATATTCAAATAATGATTGACGTATTTTCATGAACTTTATTTTGATGAATTTATTCATGTTATTTCATCCTACCACAAGATATATTCCTGACACAAATCTAGGGTTGCTACCCAAGATGGCTGGTCGTTCGTTCTAACGGTATGGTTGCTAGAGATGCGACCCAGTTGTTCAGTCTTTTTGTTCTGTGTCTATGGACACGACTCAGTCATTCGCTCTAAATGTTCTATTGCCATACTGGCTGGTAACATTCTTATCCCTTGCTTGCTAGCTTAGCCAACTACGGCTAACTGACAGTCACGTCAAACAGTGCAGACAGAATAACAACAGTAGCTGCATTTGTTTAAGCTGTTTTCTAGTGACATTTACTTGGATACATCCATAACAATAAGCTAATACGCGATTTTGCCTGGCGTAGAAAATGTGCTCTCTTGTCAGGACACTGTTGTTCAGAGGAACTAGCCAACAACACAGCTAACACAATCACTTCAAAGCTGTTAGCACTGCAAACTAACTGCACTTCGTTTTGTTGTAACTTTTCTTGGTATATATCCATAAAAATGATGCCAGCTGATTCATGATTTTGACTGGCTGAGAGACGATGCCTGCCTGTCTGATTCCCGACACGTTCATTACAAGCTGGAGTTCTCATTTGAATATTGAAATAATGTTGTAAATGTCGGAGAGACAGACAGCAAATTTTATACAAATCTCTGCTGTTAAAAACTAAATGTTAGTCTAAAAGAAATGTGAGATAATGTGTAGATGTTTTGTATAGTGGAGATCAAGTTTATAAAGTGCCTGGCTGGGCTGAAAATACATTTTAACGTCACAGATTTAGTCAGTGGTGACTTGTGGAATAGACACCGGCTGGAATGCGGTTTTAAACCAATCAGCATTTAGGAAATAAACCCACCTGTTGTGTATCATTCAACAAACACTCTCTTTTTTTTTACATATTTACTATCAACCGATTCCTTGTTGTCCACTATAGTTCACATGCATTAAAAAAAAGTTATGTTTATTTCACACCAAACATTTGTGATGTAAAACAATAAATACTTTCAAAAAATACTTTTTTTGCTTTCTTTTCAGGAGGATTAAGCTGTAGTTTAATGCACTAGGGAACACATAATTAATAGACTACCGTGTATGGCTTCCTAACCGTCCCAATACTCATGATACTACCGTACATCGAGCCCAGAAGAGCACTATCATTTGAATATAACAGTGTGCTTTTTTTTTTACTCTAGGTCTGTGGAGACAAAGAAGGGAATGATGGGGATGAAGGGGATGGAGTTTTTGAAACAGATCGGTGTAAGGGGTTATGTGACAGATTTAAGGTGCACTGAAATATTTATCCTGAGGTGTTCTGAAACATGACATGGTGTGTTGTAACACCACATAATCAAGAGTTGTGCAACACCTTGCCAGAGACTGGGAGCACTGACCCAGAACAGGTTGAAAACACTATTGTGCTGTTTCCAGTCCTGTCTAGCGGAGAATTAGATCCCTTCTTCTGGAGTTTCCAGTCCTGTCTAGTGGAGAATTAGATCCCTTCTTCTGGAGTTTCCAGTCCTGTCTAGTGGAGAATTAGATCCCTTCTTCTGGAGTTTCCAGTCCTGTCTAGTGGAGAATTAGATCCCTTCTTCTGGAGTTTCCAGTCCTGTCTAGTGGAGAATTAGATCCCTTCTTCTGGAGTTTCCAGTCCTGTCTAGTGGAGAATTAGATCCCTTCTTCTGGAGTTTCCAGTCCTGTCTAGTGGAGAATTAGATCCCTTCTTCTGGAGTTTCCAGTCCTGTCTAGTGGAGAATTAGATCCCTTCTTCTGGAGTTTCCAGTCCTGTCTAGTGGAGAATTAGATCCCTTCTTCTGGAGTTTCCAGTCCTGTCTAGTGGAGAATTAGATCCCTTCTTCTGGAGTTTCCAGTCCTGTCTAGTGGAGAATTAGATCCCTTCTTCTGGAGGTTCCAAATACTGTAAATGGGAGTCCCTCCCTACTCTTATATGTGACCAGTTTCAGGAAGCTATACATATGTCTCACATCACTATTTCACAGCAGAGGTATTTATTTATTTATTAAAATGTGTTTTTTGCCAGAAATGCCTTCTTGAACATGTGAACTTCATGTGCCTTAATAGCAAACAAACAAACAAACAAACTTGTATTCAATCAGTAAATACGAATAAAAGTGTTAAATTACGAGCCTAGTTGGTTAAGCCAAGGAAAAAGTGAGGATCCTTCCCGCAATCCATGATTGGCTGAGATAATTGATTGGTTGGACATGATGAGAGATGAGTTGGGATTGGTCTGCCATGTACTACGCTTCTGTCTATAACATGAGCTGCTCAGTATGTGGGGCTAGTCCTTTCTTCTGCAGATTTTTTGAAAGGTATGGTAGCCATGGAGAAACTGCAAAAGCGTTGCTACTGCTCTCAACGACGTTGCTGCCCTGAATTTAGCCGGCGCTATCAACAAAGATCAGTGGGGGAAAAAACTGATGGACGACTTTCTGGAGGACGATCGTGGACTTTCTGGAGGACAATCGAAAATGAATCAGACAATGAGGAAATCCTGACTTAGTTTTAACAACAGTTTCTTTGAACCAGACATTGTAGAGTCTTGTGATGGGGAAGAAACGGCGATCAACAGGGTTGTTGTCACGGAAGAATTTTGACCGAGTTTTGAAATCAGTGTGAAGCTCGGTGGAAGCAGAGTATGAGAAGGAGATTCTGGCGTTTGATTGCGGGAGAAAGATCTGATGATTCTTATGGCTAGATGCACAGCGTGAACCGGAGTGACTTGACACAATGGGCCAAACAAGCTGTTCAAACAAAACGTAAACAGCACAGCACATCTTACTTGGATCGGAGCCTTTTTTTTCAATTTCCGCCTAAAATGACATACCAAAATCTAACTGCCTATACCTCAGGACCTGAAGCAAGGAAATGCATATCATTGATACTATTTGAAAGGAAACACATTGAAGTGTGTGTAAATGTAAAATTGATGTAGGAGAATATATAAAACATTAAATCTGGTAAAAGATAATACAAAAAATATTTTTTTTATTTCATCAGCTTTCAAATGTAAGAGAAAGAACATTATATCACATAGGAGTCTAGGCACAATTTGGATTTTGGCCACTAGATGGCAACGTTTTAGACTGATCTAATGAACCATTGCATTGCTGTACAAAAAAAACATGCATAATCTATTGTTTATTTTTTCATGCATCATCTTTGAAATGAGAGAAAGGCCAGAAAGTGATGTAGGATTCTAGGTGTAATTTAGATGTTGTCCACAAGATGGCAGCAGTGTGTGTGAAATATGTTTGACAGATCCATTGAAGAACTACATCACTACATAATATTTTGTATCAAGTCAGCCAAGTGTCTTTCACGAGTTTGCCCAAATGTGCCGAATTGGTCAATTGATACATTTTCAAGAACATAACTATAGATAACATACAAACACGCTATGATAAAAAAAACATTTAAGTTTACACTCTCCCAGGAATCTCATACATGATGGATCATTAGCTTAAACACACATTTTCACACATCTAGATGGCCCGGGCGGAGTGGTTGTGGAGCCAGAGACAGCAGTGTGGTCAAACTGTAAATCATAGTTCATACATTTGAATATAGAAAGGGATTTTAGCAAACAAAACTACACTACATTTTATCTCTGGGACACTCAGGATGAAAAATCAGAGCAAGATTACTGATTATAAGTACATAATTTACCTTCAGAGGTAAATGTATCAAACCAGTTGCCATGATAAAAGTGTTTTGTTGTTGTGCACTATCCTCAAAAAATAGCATGGTATTTTTTCACTGTAATAGCTACTGTAGATTGGTTAGTTAGATTAACAATAATTTAAGCTTTCTGCCCATATAAGACATGTCTATGTCCTGGAATTTTAGTCACATTATCACATATTGGGCAACAACTGTCCCAAAACACTAGATCCACTAGATAACTTCAAAGCAGAATTACTTGCCCATTGTTCCTCAACTACAGTGTATGATATAGCATTTTCTAGCTCTGTCTCTACTTTTATCCAATTTAAAAAACACCATAATATGTTTCGCAACATACAGTGGCTTGCGAAAATATTCTCCCCCTTGGCATTTTTCCTATTTTGTTGCCTTAAAACCTGGAATTAAAATAGATTTTTGCGGGTTTGTATCATTTGATTTACACAACAAACCTTTGAAGATGCACAATATATATTTTTGTGAAACAAACAAGAAATAAGACAAAAAACTGAAAACTTGAGCATGCATAACTATTCCCCCCGAAGTCAATACTTTGGAGACCCACCTTTTGCAGAAATTACAGCTGCAAGTCTCGTGGGGTATGTCTCTATAAGTTTGGCACATCTAGCCACTGGGATGTTTCAAGTTGGATGCTGGTGAACATTAATCTTTAAGTCATACCACAGATTCCCAATTGGATTGAGGTCTGGGATTTGACTAGGCCATTCCAAGACATTTAAATGTTTCCCCTTAAACCACTCGAGTGTAGCATTAGCAGTATGCTTAGGGTCATTGTCCTGCTGGAAGGTGAACCTCCGTCCCAGTCTCAAATCTCTGGATGACTGAAACAGGTTTCCCTCAAGAATTTCCCTGACTTTAGTGCCATCCATCATTCCTTCAATTCTGACCAGTATCCCAGTCCCTGCCAATGAGAAATATCCCCACAGCATGATGCTACTACCACCATGCTTCACAGTGGGGATGGTGTTCTCAGAATGATGACAGGTGTTGGGTTTGCGCCAGACATAGAATTTTCCTTGATGATCAAAAAGCTCAATTTTAGTCTCATCTGACAAGAGTACCTTCCTCCATATGTTTTGGGAGTCTCCCACATGCCTTTTGATGAACACCAAATGTTTTTGCTTATTTGTTTCTTTAACCTGTTGAGGATGGGGGCGCTGTTGTGACTATTTATGCTAATCGTGTAATTTTTGAAACGGCTTACCACAAAGTTCTTGATCGTACAATATGCATATTATTATTATTATTGGATAGAAAACAGTCTATAGTTTCTATAGGAGTTGAAATTTTGTCTCTAAGTGGAACAGAGCCCATTCTACAGCAATTTCCCTGACATGGAGTCAGATTTCAGAAATGTTGGCCACTGTTCTGGAGTCAGTTAAAAGGGCACTGTTATTGCTGTGACTATACGGACACTGCTTACGTCTTCCCCTGGATGCCTTTACGTGATGACGATTTCAATGGGGTCGATTGCGCGTTCACAGGCACTATAAATTAAAAAACCCTGTAGCTAGCAAGTCTTTTCTTGGTGCGTAACGCGCGTGGAGGACACCGACCCGCTCCTGTTCCAAGCGTTAGTTTAGCCTGTTATATTTCTCCGGTCATCTTTTTACTCGTTATAGGAGTTAAAAACATCATAAGGTAGTTAATTTAAAGCGTTTTATAGCAATTTATATCCGTTTAGTGCGATTTTGGGACATTTATTTTTGAAACGCTGTGAATAGCTGGGCACGCTTTTCAGTTCATCCCGAACGCAGTTGGCATTTCCACATGGCAAGAGGACAGCTTTCCACCAAAAGACGATTACTCCCAAGAAAGGATCCTTTGCCCAAGATACTGATGGAAGAACAGCTCAAAGTAGGACATTTTTATTATGATAAATCGTGTTTCTGTCGAAAAATGTTAGTGGCTTAGGACGCCATGTTTTTTGACGTAGCTTCGCTTGGCGCAAACTGTATTGAAAAGTAAGGATAATTTAAAAAATGTAATTCCGCAATTGTATTAAGAATTAAATTGTCTATCAATCCCTGTCCACCCTATATTTTTTAGTCACGTTTATGAGTATTTATGTATAAGAGTAGATCACTGTCTAAGTGGCGCAAGGACATTTTCTGACCAGCTGAGCTACATTTCACATTGTCTAACCATGATTTTGGTGGCTAAATTTAAACATTTTCGATCAAACTCTATATGGATTGTGTAATATGATGTTACAGGAGTGTCATCGGAAGAATTCTGAGAAGGTTAGTGAAAAAATTTATATATTTTGGCGATGTTGACTTTTATCGCTCACTTTGGCTAGAATCAATGCTGGGCTGCTATGTGCTATGTGCTATGCTAATATAACGATTTATTGTGTTTTCGCTGTAAGACACTTAGAAAATCTGAAATATTGTCTGTATTCACAGGATCTGTGTCTTTCGATTAGTGTATGCTGTGTATTTTTACGAAATGTTTGATGATTAGTAGTTAGGTAAACACGTTGCTCATTGTAATTATTCTAGTCCATTTGTGACAGTGGGTGCAATTGTAACCTATGCCATCTACCTGAAATATGCACTTTTTTCTAACAAAACCTATCCCATACCATAAATATGTTATCAGACTGTCATCTGATGAGTTTTTTTGTTGGTTAGGGGCTATAAATATCTTAGTTTAGCCGAATTGGTGATAGCTACTGGTGTTGGTGGACAAATAAAAGATGGTGGATTATGCTAATGTGTTTTTAGGTAATAGATGTACATCTTTACATATTGTGTCTTCCCTGTAAAACATTTTAAAAATCGGATATGTTGACTGGATTCACAAGATCTGTGTCTTTCATTAGCTGTATTGGACTTTAATGTGTGAAAGTTAAATATTTTAAAAAAATATTTTTTTTGAATTTCGCGGCACTGGTTTTTCAGTGGGGGTGGGGGGGGAGTGCCGCTTGCGGCACGCTCATCCTAGACAGATTAACTTCTTGTCACGATCGTGTACTGGAGAGAATGAGGACCAAGGCGCAGCTGGATAAGAATACATCTTCTCTTTTAATGAAACGAACGAAGATGAACATGGAACGAAAAACACTATTACAAACAAACAAAATAACAAAACGACCGTGAAGCTACAAACGTTGTGCATAGACAGACAGGCTACAAACGTTCTGACATAGACAATTACCCACAACCAATGAGAGTCTATGGCTACCCTAAATAAGGCTCCCAATCAGAGACAACCGAAATCAGCTGTCTCTAATTGGGAACTCATTCAGGTAACCATAGACTCTCCTAGAATACTAACCACCATAGACAATGCTAAACATCTACACTCAACACAAAACCATACACTACACCCATTAACCCCTTTACCAAATAAACACCCAAAACAACAAAACATAAACATTCCCCATGTCACACCCTGACCTAACTAAAATAATAAAGAAAACAAAGAATAATAAGGCCAGGGCGTGACATAACCCCCCCCTTGAGGCGCGAACTCCGGGCGCACCATACACAGTCTAGGGGAGGGTCTGGGTGGGCTCCCCTCCACGGTGGCGGCTCCGGCTCTGGTCGTAGTCCCCTCGTCACCACAGTACCTAACCACCTCCTAGGCTTTCTCCAAACGACCCCCCTCCACATTAACCCCATTGCATTCAGGGGCAGTTCCGGACTAAGGGGCAGTACCAGGGTAAGAGGCAGTACCAGGGTCAGGGGCAGTACTAGGGTCAGGGACAGTACCAGGGTCAGGGCAGTACCAGGGTAAGGGGCAGCACCAGGGTAAGGGGCAGCTCCGGACTGAGTAATGGCAGCTCCGGACTGAGTAATGGCAGCTCCGGACTGAGGGACTGCAGCTCCGGACTGAGGGACTGCAGCTCCGGACTGAGGGACTGCAGCTCCGGACTGAGGGACGGACCATGGCTGGCTGACAGATCTGGCTGCTCATGGCTGGCTAACGGATCTGGCTGCTCATGGCTGGCTAACTGATCTGGCTGCTCATGGCTGGCTGACGGATCTGGCTGCTCATGGCTGGCTGACGGATCTGGCTGCTCATGGCTGGCTGACGGATCTGGCTGCTCATGGCTAGCTGACGGATCTGGCTGCTCATGGCTAGCTGACGGATCTGGCTGCTCATGGCTAGCTGACGGATCTGGCTGCTCATGGCTAGCTGACGGATCTGGCTGCTCATGGCTAGCTGACGGATCTGGCTGCTCATGGCTAGCTGACGGATCTGGCTGCTCATGGCTAGCTGACGGATCTGGCTGCTCATGGCTAGCTGACGGATCTGGCTGCTCATGGCTGGCTGACGGATCTGGCTGCTCATGGCTGGCTGACGGATCTGGCTGCTCATGGCTAGCTGACGGATCTGGCTGCTCATGGCTGGCTGACGGATCTGGCTGCTCATGGCTGGCTGACTGATCTGGCTGCTCCTGTCTGGTTGGCGGCTCTGGCAGATCCTGTCTGGTTGGCGGCTCTGGCAGATCCTGTCTGGTTGGCGGCTCTGGCAGATCCTGTCTGACGGACGGCTCTAGCGGCTCCTGTCTGGCTGGCGGCTCTAGCGGCTCCTGTCTGGCGGACGGCTCAGTGGGCTCATAGCAGACGGGCGGCTTTGCAGGCTCATGGCAGACGGGCGGCTTTGCAGGCTCATTGCAGACGGATGGCTCAGATGGCGCTGGGGAGACGGATGGCTCAGATGGCGCTGGGGAGACGGATGGCTCAGATGGCGCTTGGCAAACAGGCAGTTCAGTCATTGCAGTGCAGACGGCAGACTCCTGCCGGCTGAGGCGCACTGTAGGCCTGGTGCGTGGTGCCGGGACTGGTGGCACCGGGCTGGGGACACGCATCTCAGGGCTAGTGCGGGGAGCAGCAACAGGACGCACAGGACTCTGGGGACACACAGGAGGCTTGGTGCGTGGTTTAGACACTGGTGGTAAAGGGCTGGAGACACGCACCATATAGCTAGTGCGTGGAGGAGGCACTGGTGGTACTGGGTTGGGGCGGGGAGGTGGCGCCGGAAATACCGGACCGTGCAGGCGTACTGGCTCCCTTGAACGCCGAGCCTGCCCAACCTTACCTGGTTCTATGCTCCCCGTCGCCTGACCAGTACGGGGAGGTGGAATAACCCGCACCGGCCTATGTAGGCGAACCGGGGACACCATGCGTAAGGCTGGTGCCATGTACGCCGGCCCGAGGAGACGCACTGGTGACCAGATGCGTTGGGCCGGCTTCATGACATATGGCTCAACGCTCAGTCTAGCCCGGCCGATACGTGGAGCTGCAATGTACCGAACCGGGCTATGCACGCGTACAGGAGACACCGTGCGCTCTACTGCGTAACACGGTGTCTGCCCGTACTCTCGCTCTCCACGGTAAGTACAGGGAGTAGGCGCAGGTTTCCTACCTGACTTCGCCACACTCCCTTTAAGGCCCCCCCCAAGAAATTTTTGGGTTGTACTCACGGGCTTCCAGCCTTGTCTCCGTGCTGCCTCCTCATATCGCCTCCTCTCGGCTTTCGCTGCCTCCAGCTCTTCACGAGGGAGGCGATATTCTCCAGGTTGATCCCACGGCCCCTTACCATCCAGTATCTCCTCCCATGTCCAGAAATCCTTTATGGGTAGGTCCTGTTGCCTTGTTTTCCGCTGCTTGGTCCGATGGTGGGTAATTCTGTCACGATCGTGTACTGGAGAGAATGAGGACCAAGGCGCAGCTGGATAAGAATACATCTTCTCTTTTAATGAAACGAACGAAGATGAACATGGAACGAAAAACACTATTACAAACAAACAAAATAACAAAACGACCGTGAAGCTACAAACGTTGTGCATAGACAGACAGGCTACAAACGTTCTGACATAGACAATTACCCACAACCAATGAGAGTCTATGGCTACCCTAAATAAGGCTCCCAATCAGAGACAACCGAAATCAGCTGTCTCTAATTGGGAACTCATTCAGGTAACCATAGACTCTCCTAGAATACTAACCACCATAGACAATGCTAAACATCTACACTCAACACAAAACCATACACTACACCCATTAACCCCTTTACCAAATAAACACCCAAAACAACAAAACATAAACATTCCCCATGTCACACCCTGACCTAACTAAAATAATAAAGAAAACAAAGAATAATAAGGCCAGGGCGTGACACTTCTCTAGGATAGGGGGCAGCATTTTCATGTTTGGACAAAAAGCATACCCAAATTCAACTGCCAGCTGCTCATCCCCAGGAGATAAGATATACATATTATTAGTAGATTTGGATAGAAAACACTTTGACTTTTCTAAAACTGTTTGAATCATGTCTGTGAGTATAACAGAACTTATTTAGCAGGCAAAACACCGAGGACAAACCATTCAGATATTTTTTTATGAGGTCACTCTCTTTTCAGTGAAATTTCATTGGGAATACAGATTTCTAATTGACCTTCTTGCAGATCCTACCGCTTCCACTGGATGTCACCAATCTTTAGAAATTGGTTGAAGGCTTTTCCTTTGTGTAATGAAGAAGTACGGCCATCTTGAAGGAGGGTCACTCGAAGTGTCCTGTTTGTTAGAGGCGCATGACCAGAAGGCTAGCTACAGTTTGTTTTAATCCTGTATTGAACACAGATCATCCCGTCTTCAATGTTATCGATATTTACGTTAAAAAATACCTAAAGTTGTATTACAAAAGTAGTTTGAAATGTTTTGGCAAAGTTTACAGGTAACTTTTGAGATATTTTGTAGTCATGTTTCACAAGTTGGAACCAATGTTTTTCTGGATCAAACACGCCAAATAAATGGACATTTTGGATATATATCAACAGAATTAATCGAACAAAAGGACCATTTGTGATGTTTATCGGACATATTGGAGTGCCAACAACAGAAGTTCGTCAAAGGTAAGGCATGAATTATATTTTTATTTCTGCGTTTTGTGTCGCGCCTGCAGGGTTGAAATATGCTTCTCTCTCTTTGTTTACTATGGTGCTAACTCAGATAATAGCATCGTTTGCTTTCGCCGAAAAGCCTATTTGAATTCTGACATTTTGGCTGGATTCACAACCAGTGTACCTTTAATTTGGTATCTTTCATGTGTGATTTAATGAAAGTGTGATTTTTATAGTAATTTCTTTGAATTTGGCGTTCTGCATTTTCTCTAGCTTTTGGCCAAGTGAGACAGCAGCGTCCCGCCTAAACTCAGATTTTTGAATATAAAAATGAACTTTACCAAACAAAACATACATGTATTGTGTAACATGACGTCCTATGAGTGTCATCTGATGAAGATCATCAAAGGTTAGTGATTAATTTTATCTCTATTTCTGCTTTTTGTTACTCCTCTCGTTGGCTAGAAAAATGGCTGTGTTTTTCTGTGGCTATGTACTGACCTAACATAATCGTTTGGTGTGCTTTCGCACCTTAGCATCCCTCTGTTTGTGCAGAGTGTTTCAGTAGGATAAACAGGCTAGCTGCATTTGCTAGCGAAGTAAGTCAAACTGAAAGTGAAAAAATGTCAATCTCCCTCTCTCTTTTTACATTTTCATTCATTTAGGAAGAAAGGAATGTGTTCAAAACTGTTCAACTATTTTCTCTCTCTGTCTTTGAGTCTTTGCTTCATATAACAAGCAACGGCCACGTGACTCATTGTCTGTAGGAGCGATCTCTTTTTCGTGAACGGTGCGGTGTATTCTATTTATAATCTCACATTGGGCCTGGCAACTGTATTCTGTCTATAATCCCACATTGGGCCTGGTACCTGTATTCTATTTATAATCTCACATTGAGCCTGGCAACTGTATTCTATTTATAATCCCACATTGAGCCTGGCAACTGTATTCTATTTATAATCTCACATTGGGCCTGGCAACTGTATTCTATTTATAATCCCAAATTGAGCCTGGCAATTGTATTATATAATTCGTGTCATTGTTTACCCTATGTGCAAAGTATTCAATTCCCAGTGTCTTCCTTAAAATGTTCGAATATTGTCTGAAAATTAGCAACAACCAATGTTTACACTATAAACCATTGGCATTTCCAAAAACCATTTGATTGTTTGAGAGTCTGACAGATCATGCGTTTTATGTTTTGATGCTGTTTTTTACAGTACATGTAAAGGAGAGGAGGACTCAGGTCTATCAGGTAGGGGGACTAAGGTCTAGCAGGTAGGAGGATTCAGGTCTATCAGGTAGGGTGACCCAGGTCTAGCAGGTAGGAGGACTAAGGTCTAGCAGGTAGGAGGACTAAGGTCTATCAGGTAGGAGGACTAAGGTCTAGCAGGTAGGAGGACTAAGGTCTAGCAGGTAGGAGGACTCAGGTCTAGCAGGTAGGAGGACTAAGGTCTATCAGGTAGGAGGACTAAGGTCTAGCAGGTAGGAGGACTAAGGTCTAGCAGGTAGGAGGACTCAGGTCTAGCAGGTAGGAGGACTAAGGTCTAGCAGGTAGAAGGACTAAGGTCTAGCAGGTAAGAAGACCCAGGTCTATCAGGTAGGAGGACACAGGTCTGGCAGGTAGGAGGACTAAGGTCTAGCAGGTAGGGGGACTAAGGTCTAGCAGGTAGGATGACTCAGGTCTAGCAGGTAGGGGGACTAAGTCTAGCAGGTAGGAGGACTCAGGTCTAGCAGGTAGGAGGACTAAGGTCTAGCAGGTAGGATGACTAAGGTCTAGCAGGTAGGAGGACTAAGGTCTAGCAGGTAGGATGACTAAGGTCTAGCAGGTAGGAGGACTAAGGTCTAGCAGGTAGGAGGACTAAGGTCTAGCAGGTAAGAGGACTCAGGTCTATCAGGTAGGAGGACTCAGGTCTATCAGGTAAGAAGACCCAGGTCTATCAGGTAGGAAAACTAAGGTCTAGCAGTTAGGAGGACTAAGGTGTAGCAGGTAGGAGGACTAAGGTCTAGCAGGTAGGAGGGCTAAGGTCTAGCAGGTAGGAGGACTCAGGTCTAGCAGGTAGGAGGACTCAGGTCTAGCAGGTAGGATGACTACGGTCTAGCAGGTAGGAGGACTAAGGTCTTGCAGGTAGGAGGACTAAGGTCTATCAGGTAGGAGGACTAAGGTCTAGCAGGTAGGAGGACGAAGGTCTATCAGGTAGGAGGACTAAGGTCTAGCAGGTAGGATGACTACGGTCTAGCATGTAGGAGGACTCAGGTCTAGTAGGTAGGAGGACTCAGGTCTAGCAGGTAGGAGGACTAAGGTCTAGCAGGTAGGAGGACCCAGGTCTAGCAGGTAAGAGAACTAAGGTCTAGCAGGTAGAAGGACTAAGGTCTATGAGGTAGGAGGACCCATGTCTTCCATGCAGGAGGACTAAGGACTAGCAGGTAGGAGGACTAAGGTCTAGCAGGTAGGAGGACCCAGGTCTATCAGGTAGGAGGACTAAGGTCTAGCAGTTAGGAGGACTCAGGTCTAGCAGGTAGGATGACTACGGTCTAGCAGGTAGGAGCACTCAGGTCTAGCAGGTAGGAGGACCCAGGTCTAGCAGGTAGGAGGACTAAGGTCTTGCAGGTAGGAGGACTAAGGTCTTGCAGGTAGGAGGACTAAGGTCTAGCAGGTAGGAGGACTAAGGTCTTGCAGGTAGGAGGACTAAGGTCTAGCAGGTAGGAGGACCCAGGTCTAGCAGGTAGGAGGACTAAGGTCTAGCAGGTAGGAGGACTAAGGTCTAGCAGGTAGGAGGACTAAGGTCTATCAGGTAGGAGGACTAAGGTCTAGCAGGTAGGAGGACTAAGGTCTAGCAGGTAGGAGGACTCAGGTCTAGCAGGTAGGAGGACTAAAGTCTATCAGGTAGGAGGACTAAGGTCTAGCAGGTAGGAGGACTAAGGTCTAGCAGGTAGGAGGACTCAGGTCTAGCAGGTAGGAGGACTAAGGTCTAGCAGGTAGAAGGACTAAGGTCTAGCAGGTAAGAAGACCCAGGTCTATCAGGTAGGAGGACACAGGTCTGGCAGGTAGGAGGACTAAGGTCTAGCAGGTAGGGGGACTAAGGTCTAGCAGGTAGGAGGACTCAGGTCTAGCAGGTAGGGGGACTAAGTCTAGCAGGTAGGAGGACTCAGGTCTAGCAGGTAGGAGGACTAAGGTCTAGCAGGTAGGATGACTAAGGTCTAGCAGGTAGGAGGACTAAGGTCTAGCAGGTAGGATGACTAAGGTCTAGCAGGTAGGAGGACTAAGGTCTAGCAGGTAGGAGGACTAAGGTCTAGCAGGTAAGAGGACTCAGGTCTATCAGGTAGGAGGACTCAGGTCTATCAGGTAAGAAGACCCAGGTCTATCAGGTAGGAAAACTAAGGTCTAGCAGTTAGGAGGACTAAGGTGTAGCAGGTAGGAGGACTAAGGTCTAGCAGGTAGGAGGGCTAAGGTCTAGCAGGTAGGAGGACTCAGGTCTAGCAGGTAGGAGGACTCAGGTCTAGCAGGTAGGATGACTACGGTCTAGCAGGTAGGAGGACTAAGGTCTTGCAGGTAGGAGGACTAAGGTCTATCAGGTAGGAGGACTAAGGTCTAGCAGGTAGGAGGACTCAGGTCTAGCAGGTAGGAGGACTAAGGTCTAGCAGGTAGGAGGACCCAGGTCTAGCAGGTAAGAGAACTAAGGTCTAGCAGGTAGAAGGACTAAGGTCTATGAGGTAGGAGGACCCATGTCTTCCATGCAGGAGGACTAAGGACTAGCAGGTAGGAGGACTAAGGTCTAGCAGGTAGGAGGACCCAGGTCTATCAGGTAGGAGGACTAAGGTCTAGCAGTTAGGAGGACTCAGGTCTAGCAGGTAGGATGACTACGGTCTAGCAGGTAGGAGCACTCAGGTCTAGCAGGTAGGAGGACTAAGGTCTTGCAGGTAGGAGGACTAAGGTCTAGCAGGTAGGAGGACCCAGGTCTAGCAGGTAGGAGGACTAAGGTCTTGCAGGTAGGAGGACTAAGGTCTAGCAGGTAGGAGGACCCAGGCATAGCAGGTAGGAGGACTCAGGTCTAGCAGTTAGGAGGACTAAGGTCTATCAGGTAGGAGGACTCAGGTCTAGCAGGTAGGATGACTACGGTCTAGCAGGTAGGAGGACTCAGGTCTAGTAGGTAGGAGGACTCAGGTCTAGCAGGTAGGAGGACTAAGGTCTAGCAGGTAGGAGGACTTAGGTCTAGCAGGTAGGAGGACTGAGGTCTAGCAGGTAGGAGGACTAAGGTCTAGCAGGTAGGAGGACTAAGGTCTAGCAGGTAGGAGGACTAAGGTCTAGCAGGTAGGAGGACTCAGGTCTATCAGGTAGGATGACTCAGGTCTAGTAGGTAGGAGGACTCAGGTCTAGCAGGTAGGAGGACTAAGGTCTAGCAGGTAGGAGGAATAAGGTCTAGCAGGTAGGAGGACTAAGGTCTAGCAGGTAGGAGTACTAAGGTCTAGCAAGTAGGAGGACTCAGGTCTATCAGGTAGGATGACTCAGGTCTAGCAGGTAGGAGGACTAAGGTCTAGCAGGTAGGAGGACTAAGGTCTATCAGGTAGGAGGACTAAGGTCTAGCAGGTAGGATGACTACGGTCTAGCAGGTAGGAGGACTCAGGTCTAGTAGGTAGGAGGACTCAGGTCTAGCAGGTAGGAGGACTAAGGTCTAGCAGGTAGTAGGACTAACGTCTAGCAGGTAGGAGGACTAAGGTCTAGCAGGTAGGAGTACTAAGGTCTAGCAAGTTGGGGGACTCAGGTCTATCAGGTAGGAGGACTCAGGTCTAGTAGGTAGGAGGACTCAGGTCTAGCAGGTAGGAGGACTAAGGTCTAGCAGGTAGGAGGACTAAGGTCTAGCAGGTAGGAGGACTAAGGTCTAGCAGGTAGGAGTACTAAGGTCTAGCAAGTAGGAGGACTCAGGTCTATCAGGTAGGAGGACTCAGGTCTAGCAGGTAGGAGGACCAAGGTCTAGCAGGTAGGAGGACTAAGGTCTATCAGGTAGGAGGACTAAGGTCTAGCAGGTAGGAGGACTAAGGTCTAGCAGGTAGGAGGACTCAGGTCTATCAGGTAGGAGGACTAAGGTCTATCAGGTAGGAGGACTAAGGTCTATCAGGTAGGAGGACTCAGGTCTATCAGGTAGGAGGACTAAGGTCTAGCAGGTAAGAGGACTAAGGTCTAGCAGGTAGGAGGTCTAAGGTCTAGCAGGTAGGAGGACTCAGGTCTAACAGGTAGGAGGACTCAGGTCTAGAAGGTAGGAGGACTCAGGTCTAGCAGTTAGGAGGACTCAGGTCTAGCAGGTAGGAGGACTCAGGTCTATCAGGTAGGAGGACTAAGGTCTAGCAGGTAGGAGGACGAAGTTCTATCAGGTAGGAGGACTAAGGTCTAGCAGGTAGGATGACTACGGTCTAGCATGTAGGAGGACTCAGGTCTAGTAGGTAGGAGGACTCAGGTCTAGCAGGTAGGAGGACTAAGGTCTAGCAGGTAGGAGGACTCAGGTCTAGCAGGTAAGAGAACTAAGGTCTAGCAGGTAGAAGGACTAAGGTCTATGAGGTAGGAGGACCCATGTCTTCCATGCAGGAGGACTAAGGACTAGCAGGTAGGAGGACTAAGGTCTAGCAGGTAGGAGGACCCAGGTCTATCAGGTAGGAGGACTAAGGTCTAGCAGGTAGGAGGACTAAGGTCTAGCAGGTAGGAGGACTCAGGTCTAGCAGGTAGGATGACTACGGTCTAGCAGGTAGGAGCACTCAGGTCTAGCAGGTAGGAGGACCCAGGTCTAGCAGGTAGGAGGACTAAGGTCTTGCAGGTAGGAGGACTAAGGTCTTGCAGGTAGGAGGACTAAGGTCTAGCAGGTAGGAGGACTAAGGTCTTGCAGGTAGGAGGACTAAGGTCTTGCAGGTAGGAGGACTAAGGTCTAGCAGGTAGGAGGACCCAGGTCTAGCAGGTAGGAGGACTAAGGTCTTGCAGGTAGGAGGACTAAGGTCTAGCAGGTAGGAGGACCCAGGCATAGCAGGTAGGAGGACTCAGGTCTAGCAGTTAGGAGGACTAAGGTCTATCAGGTAGGAGGACTCAGGTCTAGCAGGTAGGATGACTACGGTCTAGCAGGTAGGAGGACTCAGGTCTAGTAGGTAGGAGGACTAAGGTCTAGCAGGTAGGAGGACTAAGGTCTAGCAGGTAGGAGGACTAAGGTCTAGCAGGTAGGAGGACTAAGGTCTAGCAGGTAGGAGTACTAAGGTCTAGCAAGTAGGGGGACTCAGGTCTATCAGGTAGGAGGACTCAGGTCTAGTAGGTAGGAGGACTCAGGTCTAGCAGGTAGGAGGACTAAGGTCTAGCAGGTAGGAGGACTAAGGTCTAGCAGGTAGGAGGAATAAGGTCTAGCAGGTAGGAGTACTAAGGTCTAGCAAGTAGGAGGACTCAGGTCTATCAGGTAGGAGGACTCAGGTCTAGCAGGTAGGAGGACCAAGGTCTAGCAGGTAGGAGGACTAAGGTCTATCAGGTAGGAGGACTAAGGTCTAGCAGGTAGGAGGACTAAGGTCTAGCAGGTAGGAGGACTCAGGTCTATCAGGTAGGAGGACTAAGGTCTATCAGGTAGGAGGACTAAGGTCTATCAGGTAGGAGGACTCAGGTCTATCAGGTAGGAGGACTAAGGTCTAGCAGGTAGGAGGACTAAGGTCTAGCAGGTAAGAAGACCCAAGCCTATTGAAAAGAAGATAACTCTGTCTGAGATGGTACTTTCACAGATATTTGCTGAATAGATTTAGTATTTTCCTAGACCACGTGGTGTGATGAGAATCTGATGAGCCAATATTGTCTTTCCCAGTTAATGCCAGGGTTTCTTAATGCATTCTCCATCGTCCAGGAAACGACTAAAGTCTGGTGCTGAAATTACATTTTCATTTGATTTAAAGGGCAATTCTAGTTATGTTCCTTTCTCTGTAAGAACCAATTTCCCTGAATGTGAATGTACTGAGGAGTCTTGGGAAAGGTATCGGACCAAAACAGTGAAAACTCTGCGGGAGTTATATATATATATATATATATATATATCATTTTCTTCTACATTTTTGCAATGTACTACAGCCTCCACCAATTTTAATATATGTATAAAACAAATGTAGGTAACCTTTATTTAACCTGTTGGGGATGGGGGCGCTGTTTAGACTATTTATGCTAATGTGGCTAATTTTTTAAACGGCTTCCCACAAAATCCTTGATCGTACAATATGCATATTATTATTATTATTGGATAGAAAACAGTCTATAGTTTCTATAGGAGTTGAAATTTTGTCTCTAAGTGGAACAGAGCCCATTCTACAGCAATTTCCCTGACATGGAGTCAGATTTGAGAAACGTTGGCCACTTTTCTGAAGTCATTTAAACGGGCACTGTCGTTGCTATGACTATACGGACACTTCTTACGTCTTCCCCTGGATGCCTTTACGTGATGACGATTCCAACGGGCTCGATTGCTCGTTCACAGGCCCTACAAATGAAAAAAACCTTTAGCTAGCAAGTCTTTTCTTGCTGCGTAACGCGCGTGGAAGACACCGACCCTCTCCTGTTCCAAGCGTTAGTTTAGCCTGTTATATTTCTCCGGTCATCTTTTCACTCGTTATAGGAGTTACAAACATCACAAAGTAGTTAATTTAAAGCGTTTTATAGCAATTTATATCCGTTTAGTGCGATTTTGGGACATTTATTTTTGCAACGATGTGAAAAGTTGGGAACGCTTTTCAGTTCATCCCGAACGTAGTTGACATTTCCACATGGCAAGAGGACAGCTTTCCACCAAAAGACGATTTCTCCCAAGAAAGGATCCTTTGCCCAAGATACTGATGGAAGAACAGCTCAAGGTAGGACATTTTTATTATGATAAATCGTGTTTCTGTCGAAACATTTTAGTGGCTTAGGACGCCATGTTTTTTGACGTAGCTTCGCTTGGCGCAAACTGTATTGAAAAGTAAGGATAAATTAAAAAATGTAATAACGCAATTGTATTAAGAATTAAATTGTCTATCAATCCCTGTCCACCCTATATTTTTTAGTCACGTTTATGAGTATTTATGTATAAGAGTAGATCACTGTCTAAGTGGCGCAAGGACGTTTTCTTTACCAGCTTGTCTACATTTCACATTGTCTAACCATGATTTTGGTGGCTAAATATAAACATTTTCGATCAAACTGTATATGCATGTTGTAATGTGATGTTACAGGAGTGTCATCGGAAGAATTCTGAGAAGGTTAGTGAAAAAATTAATATCTTTTGGCGATGTTGACTTTTATCGCTCACTTTGGCTAGAATCAATGCTGGGCTGCTAATTGCTATGTGCTAAGCTAATATAACGATTTATTGTGTTTTCGCTGTAAGACACTTAGAAAATCTGAAATATTGTCTGTATTCACAGGATCTGTGTCTTTCGATTCGTGTATGCTGTGTATTTTTACGAAATGTTTGATGATTAGTAGTTAGGTAAACACGTTGCTCATTGTAATTATTCTAGTCCATTTGTGATGGTGGGTGCAATTGTAAACTATGCCATCTACCTGAAATATGCACTTTTTTCTAACAAAACCTATCCCATACCATAAATATGTTATCAGACTGTCATCTAATGAGTTTTTTTGTTGGTTAGAGGCTATAAATATCTTAGTTTAGCCGAATTGGTGATGGCTACTGGTGTTGGTGGACAAATAAAAGATGGTGGAATATGCTAATGTGTTTTTAGGTAATAGATGTACATCTTTACATATTGTGTCTTCCCTGTAAAACATTTTAAAAATCGGAAATGTTGACTGGATTCATAAGATCTGTGTCTTTCATTAGCTGTATTGGACTTTAATGTGTGAAAGTTAAATATTTTAAAAAAATATTTTTTTTGAATTTCGCGGCACTGGTTTTTCAGTGGGGGGGGGGGGGGAGTGCCGCTAGCGGCACGCTGATCCTAGACAGGTTAACTAGGCAAGTAATTTAAGAAAAAATACATTTTTTACAATGACGGCCTACTAAGAGGTCCTTTAATACAGGTTGTTGTGCTAGTTTCACTTTCTTGGCTCAGGCTATTCCCCCCTCAATCGCCACATGAGTAACAATGAAGAAAAACCCAGCCAGGATGCAATCTATTTCTCAAATCAAGGGCACGCAGTCAGTGGCTAGATACAAACAAATGCCTTCGTAATGTTGTCGTAAATAGACCCTTAACTTTCATGTCATTGTGTACACATCCTTATCAATACTTTTGCATTATCAAGGCTGCATCTCCCGCTCTCCTCTCTACTCTCTCCGCTCCTTCTCTCCTCTCTCCTCTTTCTGCTCCCTCTCTTCTCTCTCCTCCCTCTCTCCTCCCTCTCTCCTCCCTCTCCTCTCTCCTCTCTCTGCTCCCTCTCTTGTCCCTCTCTCTCTGCTCCCTCTCTCTGCTTTCTCTGCTTCCTTTCCATCTCTCTGCTCCCACTCTCTGCTTTCTCTGCTTCCTTTCCATCTCTCTGCTCCCACTCTCTGCTTTCTCTGCTTCCTTTCCATCTCTCTGCTCCCTCTCTCCTATCTCACTCTGCTTACTCACTCTCTCTCTGCTCCCTCTCTCACTCTCTCCATGGGTCCCTGAATGAATATGCCCTTCTTCTCCTGTTTTAATCAAAGGACCAATCACAGTTCACACTGAGCCTTCATTAAATGACCAATCACAGTTCACACTAAGCCTTTATTAAAGGTCAGCATAGAGAGACGGTGGGTGAAGAGAGGAAGGGAGAGATGGAGGGGGTAGAAGGGAAGAGGAGGGAGAGATGAAGGGGGAGAAGAGGAGGGAGAGACATAGGGGGAGAAGAGGAGGGAGAGACATAGGGGAAGACGAGGGAGGGAGAGATGGAGGGGAGAAAAGGATGGAGAGACAGAGGGGAAGAGGAGGGAGGGAGAAATGGAGGGGGAGAAGAGCAGGGAGAGACGTATGGGGAGGAGAGGAGGGAGGAAGAGACGCGTGGGGAGAAGAGGAAGGAGAGACCGACGGGAAGAGGAGGGAGGGAAAGATGAAACAGGGAGAAGAGGAGGGAGGGAGAGACAGACACTTCACCTCAATAATAAAGATAAAACAACAATTGAATACCTACTCTTGGCAAGTGACTTTCCAGTGGATCTGAAATATAACGTTACGTTGTTGTACCTCTGCAGTTACAAAAATCATAGGGCTGTGTTTGAAAGTATGGAATGCCCTCTGTCACGATTATCATCGAAAGCAATTCAATCTTATATGAGGAAAAATAGATAATTGAATCATGAAAATTGTCTGCGTTTTTTTTTCTCCAATCACAGCAAAAAATCACCTTTTTTTTATTTTATTTTTTTTATTTCCCCTTTATTTAAACAGGTAGGCCAGTTGAGAACAAGGCCAGTTGAGAACAAGTTCTCATTTACATCTGCGACCTGGCCGAGATAATGCAAAGCAGTGCGACACAAACAACAACACAGAGTTACACATGGAATAAACAAACAATACAGTCAATAACACAATAGAAAAGTATATATACAGTGTGTGCATATGAGGTAGGATAAGGGAGGCAAGGCAATAAAGAGGCCATAGTGGCGAAGTAATTACAATTTAGCAACTAAACACTGGAGTGATAGATGTGCAGAAGATGAATGTGCAAGTAGAGATACTGGGGTGCAAAGGAGCAAAAAAATAAAAATAACAATATGGGGATGAGGTAGTTGGATGGGCTATTTACAGATGTGCTATGTACAGGTGCAATAATCTGTGAGATGCTCTGACAGCTGATGCTTAAAGTTAATGAGGGAGATATGAGTCTCCAGCTTCAGTGATTTTTGCAATTCGTTCCAGACATCGGCAGCAGAGAACTGGAAGGAAAGGCGGCCACATGAGGAATTGGCTTTGTGGCTGACCAGTGAAATATACCTGCTGGAGCACGTGCTATGGGTGGGTGCTACTATGGTGACCAGTGAGCTGAGATAAGGCGGGGCTTTACCTAGCAAAGAATTAATGATGACCTGGAGCCAGTGGGTTTGGCGACGAATATGAAGCGAGGGCCAGCCAACGAGAGCTTACAAGTCGACGAGGTGGGTGGTGACAAAACGGATGCCACTATTATAGACAGCATCCAATTTATTGAGTAGAGTGTTGGAGGTTATTTTGTAAATGACATCGCCGAAGTCAAGGATCGGTAGGATAGTCAGTTGAACGAGGGTAGGTTTGGCAGCATGAGTGAAGGATGCTTTGTTGCGAAATAGGAAGCCGATTCTAGATTTAATTTTGGATTGGAGATGCTTAATGTGAGTCTGGAAGGAGAGTTTACAGTCTAACCAGACACCTAGGTATTTGTAGTCCACATATACTAAGTCAGAGCCGTCCAGAGTAGGGATTCTGGACGGGCAGGTAGGTGCGGACAGCACTTGGTTGAAGAGCGTGCATTTAGTTTGACTTGCATTTAAGAGCAGTTGGAGGCCACGGAAGGAGAGTTGTATGGCATTGAAGCTCGTCTGGAGGTTAGTTAACACAGTATCCAAAGAAGGGACAGAGGTATACAGAATGATGTTGTCTGCGTAGAGGTGGATCAGAGAATCACCAGCAGCAAGAGCGAAAACATTGATGTACACAGAGAAAAGAGTCAGCCCGAGAATTGAACCCTGTGGCACCCCCATAGACACTGCCAGAGTTCCGAACAACAGGCCCTCCGATTGACACACTGAACTCTGTCTGAGAAGTAGTTAGTGAACCAGGCGAGGCAGTCATTTGAGAAACCAATCCTGTTTAGTCTGCTGATAAGAATGTGGTGAGTGACAGAGCATTGGCCAGGTTGATGAATACGGCTGCACAGTATTGTCTTTTTTCGATAGCTGTTATGATATCGTTTAGGACCTTGAGCGTGGCTGAGGTGTACCCATGACCAGCTCGGAAACCAGTTGCATAGCGGTGAAGGTAAGGTGGGATTCGAAATGGTCGGTCATCTGTTTGTTAACTTGGCTTTCGAAGTCCTTAGAAAGGCAGGGTAGGATAGAAATAGGTCTGTAACAGTTTGGGTCTAGAGTGTTTCCCGCTTTGAAGAGGGAGATGGCAGCGGCAGCTTTCCAATCTTTGGGGATCTCAGACAATACGAAAGAGAGGTTGAACAGGCTAGTAATAGGTGTTGCAACAATTACGGCGGACAAATTTAGAAAGATAGGGTCCAGATTGTCTAGCCCAGCTGATTTGTACGGGTCCATATTTTGCAACTCTTTCAGAACATCAGCTATCTGTATTTTGGTGAAGGAGAAATGCGGCATGGGCGGCATGGGCGGCATGGGCAAGTTGCTGTGGGGGTGTTGACCAGGGTAGGGAAGCCAGGTGGAAAGCATGGCCAGCCATAGAAAAATGCTTATTGAAAATCTCAATTATCTTGGATGTATCGGTGGTGGCAGAGTTTCCTGTCAGTGCAGTGGGCAGCTGGGAGGAGGTGCTCGTATTCTCCATGAACTTTACAGTGTCCCAGAACTTTTTGGAGTTTGTGCTACAGGATGCACATTTCTGTTTGAAAAGGCTAGCCTTTGCTTTCCTAACTGCCTGTGAATATTGGTTCCTAACTTCCCTGAAAAGTTGCATATCGCGGGGGCTATTTGATGCTAATGCCGTGCGCCACAGAATGTTTGTGTGCTGGTCAAGGGCAGACAGGTCTGGAGTGAACCAAGGACTAAATCTGTTCCTGGTTCTACATTTTTTGAATGGGTTATGCTTATTTAAGATGGTGAGGAAGGCACTTTTAAAGAATAACCAGGCATCCTCTACTGACGGAATGAGGTCAATATCCTTCCAGGATACCCGGGCAAGGTCGAATAGAAAGGCCTGCTCGCAGAAGAGTTTTAGGGAGCGTTTGACAGTGATGAGGGGTGGTCGTTTGACCGCAGACCCATTACGGACGCAGGCAATGAGGCAGTGATCACTGAGATCCTGGTTGAAGACAGCAGATGTGTATTTTGAGGGCAGGTTGGTTAGGATGATATCTATGAGGGAGCCCGTGTTTACAGATTTTGGGTTGTACCTGGTAGGTTCATTGATAATTTGTGCGAGATGGAGGGCATCTAGATTAGATTGTAGGACGGCCGAGGTGTGAAGCATGTTTTTTATAATTTTTTGCCTTTAATTAACTAGGCAAGTCAGTTAAGAACAAATTCTTATTTTCAATGACGGCCTAGGAACAGTGGGTTAACTGCCTTGTTCAGAGGCAGAACGACAGATTTTTACCATGTCAGCTCGGGATTTGATCTTGCAGTTACTAGTCCAACGCTCTAACCACTAGGCTACCTGCCGCCCCAGTTGTCCCAGTTTAGGTCACCTAACTGTACGAGCACTGAAGATAGACGGGAGGCAATCAATTCACACATGGTGTCCAGGGCACAGCTGGGGAATGAAGGTGGTCTGTAACAAGTGGCAACGGTGAGAGACAACTTTCTGGAAAGAAGGATATTTTAAAGTAGAAGCTCAAATTGTTTATGCACAGACCTGGATAGTATGACAGAACTCTGCGGGCTATCTCTGCAGTAGATTGCAACTCCGCCCCCTTTGGTTTGGCAGTTCTATCTTGTCGGAAAATGTTATAGTTAGGGATGGAAATTTCAGGATTTTTGGTGGCCTTCCTAAGCCAGGATTCAGAAACGGCTAGGACATCAGGGTTGGTAGAATGTGCTAATGCAGTGAATAAAACAAACTTAGGGAGGAGGCTTCTAATGGTAACATGCATGAAACCAAGGCTTTTACGGTTACATATGTCAACAAATGGGAGCGCCTGGGAAATGGGAGTGGAGCTAGGCGCTGCAGTGCCTGGATTAACCTTTTGGAACAGAGGAGGAGTAGGATAAGGGTACGGCTAAAGGCTATAAGAACTGGTCATCTAATGCATTCGAAACAGAGAGTAAAAGGAGCAGGTTTCTGGGCGGGGAAGAATCGATTCAAGGCATAATGTACAGACAATGGCATGGTAGGATGTGAATACAGTTGAGGTAAACCTAGGCATTTAGTGACGAAGATAGAGGTTTTGTCTCTGGAGGCACCATTTAAACCAGGTGAGGTGGAACAAAAGAGTTAGCTGAGGCATATTGAGCGGGGCTGGAGGCTCTACAGTGAAAAAAGACAATAATCACTAACCAAAACAGCAATGGACAAGGCATATTGACATTAGGAAGAGGCATGAGTAGCCGAGTGATCATAGGGACCAGTGAGTAACTAGGCGAGCTGGAGACACGGCGATTCAGACAGCTAGCGGGCCGGGGCTAGCAGAAGGGCCTTAGGTGGATGTCGCGACGGAAGAGTCTGTTGTAGCCCACTCAGACGGTTACGTCGGCAGACCAGTCGTAATGGATCGGCAGGGCTCCGTGTAGGCAGAAAAAGGGTCCAGGCCAAATGGCAAAATAGGTATTGTGGCCCAAGAAATTGGTTGATGGAACTATTCAGCTAACAGTCCAATTGCACAGTGTACCAACATTATTGCATACCAACAGTACTCCACATTGCACAGTGTACCAACGGTACTCCATATTGAACAGCGTACCAATGGTACCCCATATTGAACAGTGTACCAATGGTACTCCATATTGAACAGCGTACCAACAGTACTCCATATTGAACAGGGTACCAACGGTACTCCATATTGAACAGCATACCAACAGTACTCCATATTGAACAGGGTACCAATGGTACTCCATATTGAACAGTGTACCAATGGTACTCCATATTGAACAGGGTACCAACAGTACTCCATATTGAACAGTGTACCAACGATACTCCATATTGAACAGCATACCAACGGTACTCCATATTGAACAGCATACCAACGGTACTCCATATTGAACAGCATACCAACAGTACTCCATATTGAACAGCATACCAACGGTACTCCATATTGAACAGCATACCAACGGTACTCCATATTGAACAGGGTACCAATGGTACTCCATATTGAACAGCATACCAACGATACTCCATATTGAACAGGGTACCAACAGTACTCCATATTGAACAGTGTACCAACGATACTCCATATTGAACAGCATACCAACAGTACTCCATATTGAACAGTGTACCAACGATACTCCATATTGAACAGCATACCAACGGTACTCCATATTGAACAGCATACCAACAGTACTCCATATTGAACAGCATACCAACAGTACTCCATATTGAACAGCATACCAAACGGTACTCCATATTGAACAGCATACCAACGGTACTCCATATTGAACAGGGTACCAACGGTACTCCATATTGAACAGCATACCAACGGTACTCCATATTGAACAGGGTACCAACGGTACTCCATATTGAACAGCATACCAACGGTACTCCATATTGAACAGCATACCAACAGTACTCCATATTGAACAGCATACCAACGGTACTCCATATTGAACAGCATACCAACAGTACTCCATATTGAACAGCATACCAACGGTACTCCATATTGAACAGCATACCAACAGTACTCCATATTGAACAGCATACCAACGGTACTCCATATTGAACAGCATACCAACAGTACTCCATATTGAACAGCATACCAACAGTACTCCATATTGAACAGCATACCAACAGTACTCCATATTGAACAGCATACCAACAGTACTCCATATTGAACAGCATACCAACAGTACTCCATATTGAACAGCATACCAACGGTACTCCATATTGAACAGCATACCAACAGTACTCCATATTGAACAGTGTACCAACGATACTCCATATTGAACAGCATACCAACAGTACTCCATATTGAACAGCATACCAAACGGTACTCCATATTGAACAGCATACCAACGGTACTCCATATTGAACAGGGTACCAACGGTACTCCATATTGAACAGCATACCAACAGTACTCCATATTGAACAGCATACCAACGGTACTCCATATTGAACAGCATACCAACGGTACTCCATATTGAACAGCATACCAACGGTACTCCATATTGAACAGCATACCAACGGTACTCCATATTGAACAGCATACCAACGGTACTCCATATTGAACAGCATACCAACGGTACTCCATATTGAACAGCATACCAACGGTACTCCATATTGAACAGCGTACCAACGGTACTCCATATTAAACAGGGTACCAACGGTACTCCATATTAAACATTGTACCATCCGTACTCCAATTTGCACAGCATACCAACGGTACCTCATATTGCACCACATAGCAGTGGTACTCCATATTGCATACGAGCGGTACCTCATATTGAACAGTTTACCAACGGTACCTCATATTGCACCACATAGCAGTGGTACTCCATATTGCATACGAGCGGTACCTCATATTGAACAGTTTACCAACGGTACCTCATATTGCACCACATAGCAGTGGTACTCCATATTGCATACGAGCGGTACCTCATATTGAACAGTTTACCAACGGTACCTCATATTGCACCACATAGCAGTGGTACTCCATATTGCATACGAGCGGTACCTCATATTGAACAGTTTACCAACGGTACCTCGTATTGGACAGCATACCAACAGACCTCTAACAACCCCCGTTCCAATATATCCTCCAAACACCGGCTTCTCGAGCTTAATACGTGCAATACTCTTACAATGCAATTTCTATAGAAACAAAATGCATTAGTTGTGTTCGGATACCCATACTAACGTATTGAATACTAAATACTTAATGAGTACACTGGTTGTATACTTCGAATTTTGCTATATGAAGTGCAACATCCGGGAACTTTTGGCATACTAACTATATCCATACTATGACCAATAAGCATACTACATACTCAATTTACGGTTAGTATAAGTATTTGAACACAGCTATTGTCTTGATGCAATATCCGTATCCATCTTGCTCTGCTCAAGGCCAACCAAACCTTTGTTTCATAATGATTGCCAGCATGATTTTATCACAACAGGAAAGACGTAAAACAATAACAAAACCTTGAGGGATGAAATGAGACATGTGCCTGATTTCAATCACATCACGATCAGACAAAACCACAGCCACAGAACATGGAGAAACCCAGTATATTCATCCAACGGCAATATTGTATTTGTTTTTGAAATGTTGCATGCATGGGCACACTTGAAAATAGAACAATGAACTATTTGAGCGAAGCAAACCAAAGACAACTGTTTCACTTAGTTTATTCCCATAATTATATTTAGTGCATCAGTTATCATACTTGATTTAGTCCTTAAAATGAATTGAAGTAATTAAGAAATTAACAAACAGTGAATCACATAACTGTCTCCTAACAGCACAATTCATGCAGATAAATGCAATACAAAACCCTTCTAATCATGAGATTCCACAGAAAATCGTTCTATAAAAATCTAAACCAAAACTCAGTATATCCAGTATATTAAGAAATGAAGATTCTAAAAGCCGTAAATGTCTGAAAAAGTGAAGTGTCTAATAACAATTGAACGTAAGATAATGACGACTGGGGGGTATAGAGAGGAGAGACGGGGAGGAGAGACGGAGAGGGAAGACAGAAAGGAGGAGACAGAGAGGAGGAGAGAGAGAGAGGAGAGAGACATAGAGGAGAGACAGAGAGGAGAGACAGAGAGGAGAGACATAGAGGAGAGACAGAGAGGAGAGACATAGAGGAGAGACAGAGAGGAGAGACAGAGAGGAGAAGACAGAAAGGAGAGACAGAGAGGAGAGACAGAGAGGATGAGACAGAGAGGAGAGACAGAGAGGAGAGACAGAGAGGAGAGACAGAGAGGATGAGACAGAGAGGAGAGACAGAAAGGATGAGACAGAGAGGATGAGACAGAGAGGAGAGACAGAGAGGAGAGACAGAGAGGAGAGACAAAGAGGAGAGACAGAGAGGAGAGACAGAGAGGAGAGACAGAGAGGAGAGACAGAAAGGATGAGACAGAGAGGATGAGACAGAGAGGATGAGACAGAGAGGATGAGACAGAGAGGAGAGACAGAGAGGAGAGACAGAGAGGAGAGACAGAGAGGAGAGACAGAGAGGAGAGACAGAGAGGAGAGACAGAGAGGAGAAGACAGAGAGGAGAGACAGAGAGGAGAAGACAGAGAGGAGAGACAGAGAGGAGAAGACAGAGAGGAGAGACAGAGAGGAGAAGACAGAGAGGAGAAGACAGAGAGGAGGAGAGAGAGAGAGGAGAGAGACATAGAGGAGAGACAGAGAGGAGAGACAGAGAGGAGAAGACAGAGAGGAGAAGACAGAGAGGAGAGACAGAGAGGAGAGACAGAGAGGAGAGACAGAGAGGAGAAGACAGAGAGGAGAAGACAGAGAGGAGGAGAGAGAGAGGAGAGAGACATAGAGGAGAGACAGAGAGGAGAGACAGAGAGGAGAGACAGAGAGGAGAAGACAGAAAGGATGAGACAGAGAGGATGAGACAGAGAGGAGAGACAGAGAGGAGAAGACAGAGAGGAGAGACAGAGAGGAGAAGACAGAGAGGAGAGACAGAGAGGAGAAGACAGAGAGGAGAGACAGAGAGGAGAAGACAGAGAGGAGGAGAGAGAGAGAGGAGAGAGACATAGAGGAGAGACAGAGAGGAGAGACAGAGAGGAGAGACAGAGAGGAGAGACAGAGAGGAGAAGACAGAAAGGATGAGACAGAGAGGATGAGACAGAGAGGAGAGACAGAGAGGAGAGACAGAGAGGAGAGACAGAGAGGAGAGAGATAGAGGAGAGACAGAGAGGATGAGACAGAGAGGAGAGACAGAGAGGAGAGACAGAGAGGAGAGACAGAGAGGAGAGACAGAGAGGAGAGACAGAGAGGAGAGACAGAGAGGAGAGACAGAGAGGAGAGACAGAGAAGACAGAGAGGAGAGACATAGAGGAGAGACATAGAGGAGAGACAGAGAAGAGAGACATATAGGAGGGAGAGACAGAGAGGATGAGACAGAGGAGAAGACAGAGAGATGAGGAGAGTCAAAATATATTTATAGCAAAGATTGGCCTACGTTTCCATCTTTACAGAAAACGTGTTGTGATTGAAGCTCTGGATTTGCTATGCTGCATTTTTTAAACAGAAATAGCAGAGATGTGCTTTGGAAACTTGGATTAAACATGACGATGTTTGCTTTTCCGTGCCATGTAGCCTACTACTGAAGATGGTGTAAATGTATGCTTAGATATGTCACCTTCTTGTGAAGAAGCACAATTATTTTTGGCACCTGAACAGGTAACATCATTTGGGCCCTGGACGTTGATTATGAGTCAGATTTAGTCCATTTTCAGACATACGAGGAGTAATATAACATAGCATGTAAGGATATTGATAATATATAATATTATAATATTTATAAATAGTTTTTAAACACATGATACATAAATGATGAGGTAACGATTACAGATATGATTTCTGAAAGTAAGTGGATTTGTTCAAGTGTAAAGGCTGAGATGTGTTAGTATGTAGATACACACCCTTTCCTGGAAATAGAATATTCTACAAATATGTAAGCGGGTGCATGCACATCAGGTGTGTGTCTTGAACGTATCTCACCCCAGGACTCATATGGTAGAAGGGAGATTTTCTGGGGTCCGGATTGGATCCATGTAGAAACGGTCCTATTACAGAGAATATCCTACCTCCAGATACATTTGACTTCGGATGTTTACATACACTTAGGTTGGAATCATTAAAACTCGTTTTTCAACCGCTCCACACATTTCTTGTTAACAAACCATAGTCTTGGCAAGTCGGTTAGGACATCTACGTTGTGCATGACACAAGTAATTTTTCCAACAATTGTTTGCAGAGAGATTATTTCACTTGTAATTCACCGTATCACAATTCCAGTGGGTCAGAAGTTTACATACACTAAGTTGACTGTGCCTTTAAACAGCTTGGAAAATTCCAGAAAATTATGTCATGGCTTTAGAAGCTTCTGATAGGCTAATTGACATCATTTGAGTCAATTGGAGGTTTACCTGTGAATGTATTTCAAGGCCTACCTTCAAACGCAGTGCTTCTTTGCTTGGCATCATGGGAAAATCTAAATAAATCAGCCAAATCCTCAGCAAAAAAATTGCAGGGATCCACAAGTCTGGTTCATCCTTGGGAGCAATTTCCAAATGCCTGAAGGTACCATGTTCATCTGTGCAAACAATAGTATACAAGTATAAACACCATGGGACCACGCAGCCATCATACCGCTCAGGAAGGAAACGCGTTCTGTCTCTTAGAGATGAACGTACGTTGGTGCGAAAGTTGCAAATCAATCACAGAAAAACAGCAAATGACCTTGTGAAGATGCTGGAGGAAACAGGTACAAAGTAAGTATTTCCACAGCAAACGAGTCCTATATCAACATAACCTGAAAGGCCGCTCAGCAAGGAAGAAGCCACTGTTTCAAAACCGCCATAAAAAAGCCAGACTACGGTTTGCACATGGGGACAAAGATCGTATTTTTTGGAGAAATGTCCTCTAGTCTGATGAAACAAATATAGAACTGCTTGGCCATAAAGGACTGGTGCACTTCACATAATAGATAAAATCATGAGGTTGGAAAATGATGTGGATGTATTAAAGCAACATCTCAAGATATCAGTCAGGAAGGTAAATCTTGGTCGCAAATGGGTCTTCCAAATGGACAATGATCCCAAGAACACTTCCAAAGTTGTGGCAAGATGGCTTAAGGTCGACAAAGTCAAGGTATTGGAGTGGTCATCACAAAGCCCTGACTTCAATCCCATAGAACATGTGTGGGCAGAACTGAAAAAAGCGTGTGCGAGCAAGGAGGCCTACAAACCTGACTCAGTTACACCAGCTCTGTCAGGAGGAATGGGCCAAAATTCACCCAACTTATTGTGGGAAGCTTGTAGAAGGCTACCTGAAACGTTTGACCCAAGTTAAACAATTTAAAGTCAATTCTACCGAATACTAATTGAGTGTATGTAAACCTCTGACCCACTGGGAATGTGATGAAAGAAATTTATAGCTGAAATAAATCATTGTCTCTACTATTATTCTGACATTTCACATTCTTAAAATAAAGTGGTGATCTTAACTGACCTAAGACAGGATTTTTAAAAATATTTTTTGGGGTAGTTACAGTCTAGATCCATCGCTGCAACCCTCGTACAAAGTCGGGAGAGGCGAAGGTCGAGAGCCATGCGTCCTCTGAAACACAACCCTGCCAAGCCGCACTGGTTCTTGAAACACTGCACACTTAACCCGGAAGCCAGCCACACCAATGTGTCGGCGGAAACACCGTACAGCTGATGACCAAAGTCAGAGTGCATGCACCTGGCCCGCCACAAGGAGACGCTAGAGCGCGATGGGACAAGGACATCCTGGCCAGCCAAACCCTCCTCTGTCCCGGACGATGCTGGCTAATTGTGTGCCGCCTCATGGGTCTCCCGGTCACTGCCGGCTGCAAAACAGCCCGGGATCGAACCCGGGTCTGTAGTGATGCCTCTAACACTATGATGCATAGACCGCTGCTCCAATCGGGAGGCTAATGGGGCCTTTGTTGTTATATTCATTAGATGTTCGATCATTGTAGGCCAAGGCTTAATTTGATTCAAATACTATATGCCAATCCCTCAGCCATAGTTATAACAGGCAATATCCACTCTGCTCCGTTCAGAATCAATAGAAGCAACAAACAAGGCAATCCAAATTCCTTTGCTATTCTTATTATTACTTGCCCAGGAAATTTGTCAATATAAGGAAATAACACCAAATGCCATACAATCTACAGTTCACTTCATCTCATTACATGCAGATTATATTTTACTATATTTATACAATGTATCTCAATTGCTCCCAAACGCATTGAAGATCATACATAACTCCAGCTTCATCTTAAATTATTTTAAAAAATGAATCTTTAACAAATCTGCTCTACTGTATCTCAAGACCGTAATGGAGGTCTCCACCTCTACTTATGGAATCCCAGTCGTTTCCCATTGTCATACTTTGAAGTATATATATTTCCTTCGATAAATAAAACCAGAAACATTACCAGAACTCTCAAATCAATTCAATGTAAACACCTCAGTAGATGGAATAATATCCCAGCTGCTTTATTAAACCAACAGAAAATATATTGTCAAAATTAATGTATTGCCATACCTGAAATTTATGTAGTTCAACGCTTCCCACAGCTCCCCTTCTGGCTATTGGAATACATTTAATAATAATTAATTTCAAACTATACATGGCAAATTAAGCCTGGATTAAATTCACTCATTTAGAAAGAGTGAATGACATAGGAGAACTATCCGAACCAGACGTTAAATAGTTGTTTAAACCACTAGCGTTTCACCCTGTCCCATATTGGTTTAGACATGATTCTTCTGCCCCCTAAATTATTACAGAGATAAATATGGTTTCTGGAAGAGGTGTTCTTCATTGAAATAGTCCTTAAACAATGTAAACTACTCTTTGGTTCTATTATTGCTCATGCAATTTTTATTTGGTGAAAAATGTAAAAAAAAAACTATGTAACTGGGATTTCAAATGGCATACCCATACTCCAATATTTCACAATAATGTCTTGCGATGTGGAGGGGGCCTTTTGCATCCCCCCAGTGGTCCAAATGTGGAATCCGTACCCTTATCAATCATGGACAGTAATGGTTTGAGAAAATTTGATAATTTGAAAGATGTAATATAATTTACATTACCAGGTAAATAATGTTTTCTATATTTCCTACTTAGGTCAGCTATGCTGGCCAATGGAGTCCCTTAGGAAACCCAACTACCGAACCATCCAACAATGGGATTTATACATTTTCTGGGCTCCCAAAAGAACTGATCTGTATAATATATAAACAACTTTTGGAGAGCTCATATTCTGAGCTAGCCATTTCATAAAGTATGATCCACAGATCTAAGTGAATCTGAACAAACCTGTAGTCCTTTACTGCAGTTGTAAAGGCTGTCGCTTTCCTCATCCTCAGATGAGGTGAGGAGAGAAGGATCTTCTGACCAAAATGCGGGTTCAGGGAAATATGCCATCTTTATTATAAATAAGACAGTCACGAAACAAAACAAAACACTTTCAAAACTACAAAATAACAAAACGACGTAGAACGGAACCTGAACATAAACTCACATCACAAACGTAAACTCACGGACAGGAACGTTACATCGAAACACACGAACAGCCAAACAGTCCCGTAAGTGAAAAAACACATCGACCACGACGAAGACATCACAGGAGACAATCACCCACAAACAAACAGTGAGAATGCCCTACCTAAATATGACTCCTGATTAGAGGAAAACGCAAACCACCTGCCTCTAATCAAGAGCCATACCAGGCAAACCAAAACCAACATAGAAACAGATAACATAGACTGCCCACCCAAAACTAACGCCCTGACCATAAACACATAAAAACAACATAAAACAGGTCAGGACTGTTACAGTACCCCCCCCTCAAGGTGCGAACGCCGGGCGCACCAGCACAAAGTCCAGGGGAGGGTCCGGGTGGGCAGTTGACCACGGTGGTGGTTCCGGCTCAGGACGCTGTCCCCACACCACCATAGTCACTCCCCTCTTCTGTCTACCCCTTCCACTGACCACCCTAAAACTACTTTCCCCTAAATAAACAGCCAGCACCGGGACAAGGGGCAGCACCGGGACAAGGGGTAGCACCGGGACAAGGGGCAGCACCGGAACAAGGGGCAGCACCGGAACAAGGGGCAGCACCGGGACAAGGGGCAGCACCGGGACAAGGGGCAGCACCGGGACAAGGGGCAGCACCGGGACAAGGGGCAACACCGGGACAAGGGGCAGATCCCGGCTGAAGGACTCTGGCAGGTCCTGTTTGGACGGCTCTGGCAGGTCCTGGCTGGACGGCTCTGGCAGGTCCATGCAGGCTGACGGCTCTCGACACTCATGGCAGACTGACGGCTCTCTACGCTCATGGCAGGCTGACGGCTCTCGACGCTCATGGCAGGCTGACGGCTCTCGACGCTCATGGCAGGCTGACGGCTCTCTACGCTCATGGCAGGCTGACGGCTCTCTACGCTCATGGCAGGCTGACGGCTCTCGACGCTCATGGCAGGCTGACGGCTCTCGACGCTCATGGCAGGCTGACGGCTCTGGCTGCTCATGGCTCTCCGACGGCTCTGGCTGCTCATGGCTCTCCGACGGCTCTGGCTGCTCATGGCTCTCCGACGGCTCTGGCTGCTCATGGCTCGCTGGCGGCTCTGGCTGCTCATGGCTCGCTGGCGGCTCTGGCAGATCCTGTCTGGTTGGCGGCTCTGGCAGATCCTGTCTGGTTGGCGGCTCTGGCAGATCCTGTCTGGTTGGCGACTCTGGCAGATCCTGTCTGGCTGACGGCTCTAGCGGCTCCTGTCTGGCGGATGGCTCTGTAGGCTCATGGCAGACGGGCGGCTTTGCAGGCTCATGGCAGACGGGCGGCTTTGCAGGCTCCTGGCAGACGGATGACTCAGATGGCGCTGGGGAGACGGATGGCTCAGATGGCGCTGGGAAGACGGATGGCTCAGATGGCGCTGGGGAGACGGATGGCTCAGATGGCGCTGGGGAGACGGATAGCTCAGATGGCGCTGGGGAGACGGATAGCTCTGTAGGGAGGAGAAGGAGAGACAGCCTGGTGCGTGGTCTAGGCACCGGCTGCGCTGGAGAGGAGGAAACAGCAGGAGAGAGAACCCGGAGAGACAGCCTGGTACGGGGGGCTGCCACCGGAGGACTGGTACATGGAGGTGGCACCGGGTCTACCGGACCGTGAAGGAGGACACGTGCTCTTGAGCACCGAGCCTCCCCAACCTTACCAGGTTGAATGGACCCCGTAGCCCTGCCAGTGCGGCGAGGTGGAATAGCCCGCACTGGGCTATGCAGGCGAACCGGGGACACCACCTGTAAGGCTGGTGCCATGTACACCGGCCCGAGGAGACGTACTGGAGACCAGATACGTTGGGCCGGCTTCATGGCACTCGGCTCGATGCCCAACCTAGCCCTCCCAGTGCGGCAAGGTGGAATAGCCCGCACTGGGCTAAGCACGCGTACTGGGGACACCGTGCGCTCTACCGCATAACACGGTGTCTTACCAGTACGACGCCTTCTACCTCCACGGTAAGCACGGGGAGTTGGCTCGGGTATCCTACCCGGCTTTGCCACACTCCTCGTGTGCCCCCCCCCAAGAAATTTTTTAGTCTGACTCGCGGGCTCCCAACCGCGTCGTCGCGCTGCCTCCTCATACCAGCGCCTCTCAGCCTTCGCTGCCTCCAACTCCTCCTTTGGACGGCGATATTCCCCTGGTTGAGCCCAAGGTCCTCTACCGTCCAGGATCTCCTCCCAAGTCCAGAAGTTCTTATTGCTCCGTCGAGCATTCCCATACCGCTTGGTCTCTGTTTGTTGGTGGGTGATTCTGTAAAGGCTGTCGCTTTCCTCATCCTCAGATGAGGTGAGGAGAGAAGGATCTTCTGACCAAAATGCGGGTTCAGGGAAATATGCCATCTTTATTATAAATAAGACAGTCACGAAACAAAACAAAACACTTTCAAAACTACAAAATAACAAAACGACGTAGAACGGAACCTGAACATAAACTCACATCACAAACGTAAACTCACGGACAGGAACGTTACATCGAAACACACGAACAGCCAAACAGTCCCGTAAGTGAAAAAACACATCGACCACGACAAAGACATCACAGGAGACAATCACCCACAAACAAACAGTGAGAATGCCCTACCTAAATATGACTCTTGATTAGAGGAAAACGCAAACCACCTGCCTCTAATCAAGAGCCATACCAGGCAAACCAAAACCAACATAGAAACAGATAACATAGACTGCCCACCCAAAACTAACGCCCTGACCATAAACACATAAAAACAACATAAAACAGGTCAGGACTGTTACAGCAGTCAAATGACTAGTGGCCTCATGGTTGGTTATTTTTTTATAATTAACACACTTTTTTAACAGTCGAAGATCTGGTGTCTCTATGACAGTGGGTTTTGGTATAGTTTTGGTATATTGTCTTCTGTGATGTATAGAAAGTGTAATATTGGGATATAAACTCAAAATTGAATAATGCATGGTACAGGTGACTTCTTTTTTTATAATCCCATAACCATGTGGGTGAGGTGTATAGTGTTTAAGACTACCAAGAATCACTCTGTGTCACCCTGATTTAGACAACTTCAGTAAAAGGTTCACTGTAACAGAATATTAACAAATATGACCTTGGCATCCCGTAATGCGAACCATTCAATTGTTGTTCACAGACTGTATTTAACACCATGGAAATATTTTAGGATGAAATTGCCTCCAACTTCCAATTGTTCACTATGCACCTCTATATCAGATAGGAACGATAGGTTGGGTTTATCTTTGTATGCAGTTCTTTGATTGTTTTGTTTTTTTAACCTGTAACCTTTAACCTTTTAACCCCTATCTCTGAAAAAAATGACTAAACTATACAAAAGGTTGGTCCCAAAACAAAGTGAAGCAGACCTGGAAAGTTTTGGATATTCCTTTTGCATAGGTTACGTTGTTTCTGCATGAACAGGATGGCTGCTAACGCCTGTAGAGAACGATAGAGGACACACATAACATGCTATTGTAAATACAGCTTTTTTTGCCATTATCTCATTCATTCTTCAGTTGACGACATTGAAGTCTTCAGTTGACAACATTATTCTGCCCAAAAAACAGGCAAGACTACTTCCATTTAGCTATATGTACAGCACATTGGGTTGGGTACATGTACTCAGTGTTTCTGAGATGTAGTGATAGCTTTCGGCACAGTCAATGATGTGTTTGCTAGCTAAGTGCTAGTAGCTAAGCTAACCACTAAGTAGGGCAACCAAAGTGTGTTGAAGAAAGCTGTATGAATGTTCAGTATGGCACGATGGGATATGTTTAGTGTCTGACACTTCTTGGTAGCGCTGGGCACAGTCAATGATGTGTTTGCTGGCTAAGTGCTAGTAGCTAAAGTGCATTGTCAAGTTATCCAATCTCCTTGAGTTAACGCCAGCACGTAGATAGTATCACTTTAAGTGCTGTACCTGGAAAGAGAAGCCACCAGGACACTTAACATGACGATTCTGTAGGTTTGTGACGAGTGAGAAATTGTGGCCATTATACGCCCTGCTATAACAGTGTGACCAACCGGCTATCAAACCCAGGTTGTCCCTGTGCCTCAACACTATTCGCCCACTGGGCAAACTAAGGTCCCAGGCAAGGTTACTTATGACATATTTCACCGAATTGGTTGTTTGTTTTATTTCTGTGATGGGTGAAAAACCGTGTGAAAGAGATGGTTTGGGGAAATGCAGGCAGTCACTCATGTTACCTAACCTAACCTGGTATATCACTCACGTTACCTAACCTGGTATATCACTCATGCTACTTACTAACCTGGTATATCACTCATGTTACCTAACCTGGTATATCACTCATGTTACCTAACCTGGTATATCACTCATGTTACCTAACTTGGTATATCACTCATGTTACCTAACCTGGTATATCACTCACGTTACCTAACCTGGTATATCACTCACATTACCTAACCTGGTATATCGCTCACGGTACCTAACCTGGTATATCGCTCACGGTACCTAACCTGGTATATCGCTCACGTTACCTAACCTGGTATATCGCTCACGTTACCTAACCTGGTATATCGCTCACGTTACCTAACCTGGTAAATCACTTATGTTACCTAACCTGCTATATCGCTCATGTTACCTAACCTGGTATATCGCTCACGTTACCTAACCTGGTATATCGCTCACGTTACCTAACCTGGTATATTGCTCACGGTACCTAACCTGGTATATCGCTCACGTTACCTAACCTGGTATATCACTCATGTTACATAACCTGGTATATCACTCATGTTACCTAACCTAACCTGGTATATCGCTCACGTTACCTAACCTGGTATATCGCTCACGTTACCTAACCTGGTATATCGCTCACGTTACCTAACCTGGTATATCGCTCACATTACCTAACCTGGTATATCGCTCACGTTACCTAACCTAACCTGGTATATCGCTCACGTTACCTAACCTGGTATATCGCTCACATTACCTAACCTGGTATATCACTCATGTTACATAACCTGGTATATCGCTCATGTTACCTAACCTAACCTGGTATATCGCTCATGTTACCTAACCTAACCTGGAATATCACTCACTCACGTTACCTAACCTAACCTGGTATATCACTCACGTTACTTAATAACCTAACCTGGTGTATCTGCTGCCCCAAATGTGTTGCAAGGAACTGTGATGCTGTAAAACTTTGTAGGAAAAATTAACTTTCATTCATTGTTATGTATGTCAATTGTATGTCCTCATGTGTCCTTTATTCAGGAGTCCTCATAAACCTAGTGACCTGACTAGTGCCAAGAGTCTTAAAAATACCTTGAGGTCCCCCGGTGACAAGGGAAGTTACAAAGACACAGAGCCACTCTAGTCACGTTAAAAATGTAGGTGATTGGACTTCCACTGTTTGTACCTGAGTACCCCTGAATTAGAGGCATGCAACATGCCGCCTGCCGGTCACCGTAATAGGAGGATCCGAACATGCATTCACACTCATGTTTCCTTTGAGAAGCAGCAACTATTTAAAAGTGCTTTAGAATTGTAGAAGCAGAATGTTGACATCATTCCATAAGTACCAATACAGTTCGCTGTATGTATATGAAGAAAAACCTAAATGTTATAAAAACTCAATAAAACAAGGGACTTTTACAATGTGAGATTTTTTAAATAGGGAAAAACTAATGTCCTAGGCATTCTGCCAGGAAATACAACTAAGTTACTGATGCTTAGATAATACAATACATAATAACAATCTTGAGTACTTCATTTCCAAGAGAGCATCACTGAAATTACGGTGTGAGAGAAGAAATGTCCCATTATTTTGAGACTTTTAAACAGCTTGAAGTTTCGCTACACCCATCTTGGTACATAACATTTCTGAACCAAACTAAAGCAACTTAGAAGCTCTGAAGTTGAAAATCTCTATTTAAGAACGACCTTACTTAGCTAGCTAAGAAAATAAAGGAATGTTTACTTCCCACTTCGCAAGGGAGCGTCAAAACTTCACCCCTACAAATTACACCACGCTAACTCAGTACACAACCATTCTAATTTAAACAAAAGAGGTTTGAAAAATCTAAATTTAAGCACAGCCTTCTAAACTGGCTAATATCCTTGAAATAAAATGGCTACTTGACACTCTACACACTGGTTCTCCCTCTGTCCATCCTTCTGTAGTGGCACAGTGGCAGATGGCTAGAGCCGGCTGGGGCTCCGCTGAAGCTCTGAGTAATGTTCCATCACAGCTCACCTGATAAAGGCCTGTGTTGTCTTTTCTCTTTCCTCTACGTCAGGCCAGCGAGAGGAATTAAAGAGAAATTATAGCCGGTGATTAGTATGTGCTAACTTGGTTTCCATCTCTTTGGAGAGAGCGAGAGCGAGAGAGAGAGAGATTATGTGGACATGACTGGACATGTTCCCCTGTTGTCTCTCTGAGAGGAAGGAGAAGAACAGGAAGAAGAGGGTGAGGAATATCCACATACTGTCCATGTATGCCAGACTTTCAAACACATTCCTGAGTTAAAGTGAGGTATGGTACATATTGTAAAACACAGGGAGGGAAAGTTTCATTCACTGAAATGTCGTAGATGTCAGTTTAAACCACTATTTATTCTGCCATCGTAGTTTCCTGTAAACTTGACTGGGGAAGCTTTGTAATTGTTTTAGGATTGTGGCATGATGAATAGATTTAGGACGAAACATCTTGTTGCTTGTTGTAATCAAAAACGAAGATTAATGACCTCAGTATCTCTGTAACACAATAATACAGACAGAATCATCTGGCATTTCAGAATCTTTATAATACAAATTAATGATCACATCAACCAGGCAAGTCCTGCTGAAATCTGTTAGAATGACATTTCTTAAGGCTTCGTTTGAACACCTTAGTTCATTTATGACAAAGCCATTACTCAAGGTGAAGGAAATTAAGAAGTTCTACCATTATCCTGAGGTAAAAAGGAATAGGTAAAAGACATTTTTCATTGTCAGTATAACAGTCATTATGGAATGTTATCTGCATTATTGGCAAAAGCATTAGCCACCAGGTCAGGTTCTCCTGTTGTTCCACTAATCTTAGTCACCAGGTCAGGTTCTCCTGTTGTTCCACTAGTCTTAGGCACCAGGTCAAGTTCTCCTGTTGTTCCACTAATATTAGTCCCCAGGTCAAGTTCTCCTGTTGTTCCACTGGTCTTAGGCACCAGGTCAAGTTCTCCTGTTGTTCCACTAATCTTAGTCACCAGGTCAGGTTCTCCTGTTGTTCCACTAATCTTAGTCACCAGGTCAGGTTCTCCTGTTGTTCCACTAATCTTAGTCACCAGGACAGGTTCTCCTGTTGTTCCACTAATCTTAGTCACCAGGTCAGGTTCTCCTGTTGTTCCACTAATCTTGGTCACCAGGTCAGGTTCTCCTGTTGTTCCACTAATCTTAGTCACCAGGTCAGGTTCTCCTGTTGTTCCACTAATCTTAGTCACCAGGTCAGGTTCTCCTGTTGTTCCACTAATCTTAGTCACCAGGACAGGTTCTCCTGTTGTTCCACTAATCTTAGTCACCAGGACAGGTTCTCCTGTTGTTCCACTGGTCTTAGTCACCAGGACAGGTTCTTAGTCACCAGGTCAGGTTCTCCTGTTGTACCACTGGTCTAAGTCACCAGGACAGGTTCTTAGTCACCAGGACAGGTTCTTAGTCACCAGGTCAGGTTCTCCTGTTGTTCCACTAGTCTTGGTCACCAGGTCAGGTTCTCCTGTTGTTCCACTAGTCTTAGTCACCAGGACAGGTTCTCCTGTTGTACCACTAATCTTAGTCACCAGGTCAGGTTCTCCTGTTGTTCCACTAATCTTAGTCACCAGGACAGGTTCTTAGTCACCAGGTCAGGTTCTTAGTCACCAGGTCAGGTTCTCCTGTTGTACCACTGGTCTAAGTCACCAGGACAGGTTCTTAGTCACCAGGACAGGTTCTTGGTCACCAGGACAGGTTCTCCTGTTGTACCACTAGTCTTAGTCACCAGGACAGGTTCTTAGTCACCAGGTCAGGTTCTCCTGTTGTACCACTGGTCTAAGTCACCAGGACAGGTTCTTAGTCACCAGGACAGGTTCTTGGTCACCAGGACAGGTTCTCCTGTTGTACCACTAGTCTTAGTCACCAGGACAGGTTCTCCTGTTGTACCACTAGTCTTGGTCACCAGGTCAGGTTCTCCTGTTGTACCACTAGCCTTAGCCACTACTATATTAAATGTGATCATTTGTTCAAATTCAAATAACAGAAGCTCTACCTCTTTTATCAGGCTGGGATTTGAGTGACTCCATCATTTCATCCAAGGCAATACGTATACGGTTTAATCACATATGAACATGAAGTAGTGAGTGGACAACATCACTAACTACTGCTAGATATAATTTCAAACAGACGTGACTAACAAGGAGAAGGGTTTCAAATACAACAAGTCAATGAGTTACACTCAGATCACACTTTCAATATGCGTAGAGAAACATGGTATCATGGTAGTTAATGGTCCAATGCAGATGTTTTTTTCCCCCTCAATATCTGTACTTGTACACAGCCCATCTGTAAATAGCACACCCAACTACCTCATCCCCATATTGTTATTTATTTCATTTTTTTGTTGTTGCTATTTTGCACCCTAGTATCTCTACTTGGACATCATCATACACACATCTATCACTCCAGTATTAATCTGCTAAATTGTAATTATTTCACCTCTATGGCCTATTTATTGCCTCACCTCCCTAATATTACTACATTTGCACACACTGTAGATATACTTTTATCTTTTGTGTTATTGACTGTACGTTTGTGTATTCCATGTGTAATTCAGTGTTGTTGTTTGTGTCGCACTGCTTTGCTTTATCTTGACCAGGTCGCAGTTGTTAATGAGAACTTCTTCTCAACTGGCATACCTGGTTAAATAAAGGTGAAATAAAACGTTTCAAATAATAATATCAAATTATTTCTAGGTAACAATTAAGTACCTTACTGTGATTCAGCCACCCTAGTCATACTGTTCTCTCAGCTACCACACGGCAAGTGGTACCGGAGCGCCAAGACTAGGTCCAAGAAGCTTCTAAACAGCTTCTACCCCCAAGCCATATGACGCCTGAACATCTAGTCAAATGGCTACCCAGACTATTCACATTGCCCCCCACCACCACCACTGCCACTCTCTATTGTCATCTATACATAGTCACTTACATTGACTCTGTTGACCCGTACATTGACTCTGTACCGGCACCCCCCCCCCCCCCCTGTATATAGCCTCCACATTGACTCTGTACCGTAATACCCTGTACATAGCCTCCACATTGACTCTGTACCGTAATACCCTGTACATAGCCTCCACATTGACTCTGTACCGTAATACCCTGTATATAGCTGCCACATTGACTCTGTACCGTAATACCCTGTACATAGCCTCCACATTGACTCTGTACCGTAATACCCTGTATATAGCCTCCACATTGACTCTGTACCGTAATACCCTGTATATAGCCTCCACATTGACTCTGTACCGTAATACCCTGTATATAGCCTCCACATTGACTCTGTACCGTAATACCCTGTACATAGCCTCCACATTGACTCTGTACAGTAATACCCTGTATATAGCCTCCACATTGACTCTGTACCGTAATACCCTGTACATAGCCTCCACATTGACTCTGTACCGTAATACCCTGTATATAGCCTCCACATTGACTCTGTACAGTAATACCCTGTATATAGCCTCCACATTGACTCTGTACCGTAATACCCTGTACATAGCATCCACATTGACTCTGTACAGTAATACCCTGTACATAGCCTCCACATTGACTCTGTACCGTAATACCCTGTACATAGCCTCCACATTGACTCTGTACCGTAATACCCTGTACATAGCCTCCACATTGACTCTGTACCGTAATACCCTGTACATAGCATCCACATTGACTCTGTACAGTAATACCCTGTATATAGCCTCCACATTGACTCTGTACCGTAATACCCTGTATATAGCCTCCACATTGACTCTGTACCGTAATACCCTGTACATAGCCTCCACATTGACTCTGTACCGTAATACCCTGTACATAGCCTCCACATTGACTCTGTACCATAATACCCTGTATATAGCCTCCACATTGACTCTGTACCGTAATACCCTGTTTATAGCCTCCACATTGACTCTGTACCGTAACATCCTGTATATAGCCTCCATATTGACTCTGTACCGTAATACCCTGTATATAGCCTCCACATTGACTCTGTACCGTAATACCCTGTATATAGCCTCCACATTGACTCTGTAGCGTAATACCCTGTATATAGCCTCCACACCCCCCTGTATATATTGTTATTTTTTACTGCTCCTCTTTAATTACTTGTTACTTTTATTTCTTATTCTTATCCATATTTTTTTAACTGCCCTATCGGTTAGTAGCTCAAAAGTAAGCATTTCACTGTTGTATGTACCTGTTGTATTCGGCGCATGTGACTCATACAATATGATTTGATTTGATTGTTTTACATTTAAATGGTCAAAAAGACAAAAAAAACAATTGCTTCTTAGCAAAGAACTGTGCTAGGACTGTCTGCATTGGGGAGGGGAAAACTGAAAACTAGCTGTTATTGGCAGAGAGGTTCGGAACTCTCTTTCTTATTGGTTTATTAACAAATGTTCCGCATGGTGATGTCACCAGCTAGGCCCGAAACTCTTTCCCTCCAAAAAACTGGCTGAAATTTCAGCTCTTATATTAAAATGGCGCTATCATAATTTTCACAATCACAGTATTATTCCAACCTCAGAGAATGGAAATATATATAAAACACATGGAAATCACGTTTTTTGACAGTACTTGGCCTTTAAGGTCATATCTTTAATGATGTGCATGGATTGTGGCGATGCATCGTCCGTGTTCATTAACACCAAGGCTGCGCCCCAAAAGGCACCTTATTCCTATTTAGTGCACATAGCGCCATAGGTCTCTGGTCAAAAGGAGTCCACTATATATCGAATAGGGTGCAATTTGGGACGCCAAGGTAAAGATATTACTCACCATTCTCTGACTCATTACCTCTAGTGTCTCCGATATTAGTCATGAAACCACATACAGTGCATTCGGAAAGTATTCAGAGGACTTTGGTCCTCTTCTTTCGATGGCCGTGACAGCCCCAGAGTCTGCAACACTTCTAAGCAGAAGGCACCACCAAGCAAGCGGCACCATGACGACCAAGGAGCTCTCCAAACAGGTCAAGGACAAAAACATATCCGAAACTTTAAACATCCCATGGAGCACCATTAAATGCGTCATTTAAAAATGGAGCGAATTTGGCACCATAACTACAAACCTGCCAAGAGAGGACCGCTCACCAAAACCCATGGACCAGGCAAGGAGGGCATTAATCAGAGAGGCAACAAAGAGACCAAAGATAACCCTGAAGGAGCTGCAAAGCTCCACAACGGAATTTGGAGTATCTGTCCATAGGACCACTTTAAGCCGTACACTCCACAGAGCTGGGCTTTATGGAAGAGTGGCCAGAAAAAAAAAAACATTGCTTAACTTCTTCGGGATAGGGGGCAGCATTTTCACTTTTGGATAAATAGCGTGCCCAATTTCCACTTCCTTCTACTCATCCCCAGAATATAAGATATGCATATTATTAGTAGATTTGGATAGAAAACACTCTGAGGTTTCTAAAACTGTTTGAATCATGTCTGTGAATATAACAGAACTTATGTAGCAGGCAAAACCCCGAAGGACTAACCATTCACATTTTTTTTAGGTCACTGTCTGTTCAATGAGGTTTCATTGGGATACTAGATTTCTAATGGAGTTGTTTGCAGTTCCTACCGCTTCCACTGGAAGTCTTTGGAGATTGGTTGAGGTTATTCCTTTGTGCAATGAAGAAGTACGGCCATCTTGAATCAGAGTAACGTTATGTCTACTGTTTGAGAGTTGCGCAAGACTAGAAAAGTAGCATTAGTTTGTTGTCCTCCTGTATTGAAAACAGATAGAACCGTCTTCAATTTGATTGATTATTAACGTTTAAAAATACCTAAAGTTGTATTACAAAAGTAGTTTGAAATGTTTTGGCAAAGTTTACCGTTAACTTTTGAGATATTTTGCAGTGACGTTACGCAAATTGGTAGCTGTTTTTTCTGGATCAAACGCGCCAAATAAATGGACATTTTGTATATATATGTACGGAATTAATCCAACAAATGGACCTGAAATATGCGTATCTCTCTTTGTTTACTGTTGTGCTATCATCAGATAATAGCATCGTATGCTTTCCCCGTGAATCCTTTTTGAAATCAGACATGTTGGCTGGATTCACAAAATGTGTAGCTTTAATTTGGTGTCTTTCATGGGTGATTTCATGAAAGATAGATTTTTATAGTAATATATTTTAATTTGTCTCGCTACATTTTTGGGGGATTTTTTCCAAGTGGGACGCTACCGTCCCACATATCCCAGAGAAGTTAAAGAAAAAAATGAGCAAACACGTCTGGTGTTCGCCAAAAGGCATGTGGAAGACGCCCCAAACATATGGAAGAAGGTACTCTGGTCAGATGAGAATACAATTTTTGGCCATCAAGGAAAATGCTATGTCTGGCACAAACCCAACACCTCTCATCACCCCGGTAACACCATCCCCACAGTGAAGCATGGTGCTGGCAGCATCATGCTGTGGGGATGTTTTTCATTGTCAGGGACTGGGTAACTGGTCAGAATTGAATGAATGATGGATGGCACTAAATACAGTGAAATTCTTTAGGGAAACCTGCTTCAGTCTTCCAGAGATTTGAGACTGGGACAGAGGTTCACCTTCCAGCAGGACAATGACCCTAAGCATACTGCTAAAGCTACACTCGAATGGTTTAAGGGGAAACATTTAAATGTCTTGGAATGGCCTAGTCAAAGCCCAGACCTCAATCCAATTGAGAATCTGTGGTATGACTTAAAGATTGCTGTACACCAGCGGAACCCATCCAACTTGAAGGAGCTGGAGCAGTATTGCCTTGAAGATTGGGCAAAAATCCCACTGGCTAAATGTGCCAAGCGTATAGAGACATGCCCCAAGAGACTTGCTGCTGTAATTGCTGCAAAAGGTGGGTCTACAAAGTATTTACATTGGGGGGGGGGTGAATAGTTAAGCACGCTCAAGTTTTCTGTTTTTTCATCTTATTTCTTGGAATTATTTGGCCTGAATGCTAAGTCACGTCACGTCACGTCTGGCACCATCCCTATGGTGAAGCACAGTGGTGGCAGCATCATGGTGTGGGGATTTCTTTCAGCGGCAGGGACTGGGATACTAGTCAGGATCGAGGGGCTGCGACAAAGGTTCACCTTCCAACAGGACAATGACCCTAAGCACACATCCAAGACAATGCAGGAGTGACTCCGGGACAAGTCTCTGAATGTCCTTGATTTGCCCGGACTTGAACTTGAACAAACATCTTTTGTATACCGATGTTCCGCATCTACCCTGACAGAGGATCTGCAGAGAAGAAAAAGATCTGCAAACATAAAAAAACAACTGTTTTTACATTGTTATTGTGGGGTATTGTGTGTGGATTGGTGAGGAAAAAATGTATTTCATAAATTTTAGACTAACGCTGTAACGTAACAAAACGTGGAAAAAGTCAAAGTGTCTGTATACTTTCTGAATTCACTGTATCCCCGACAGCAACACATCTCACATTTCTGCCGAGAGTTTCTACAGGAGATGAATGCAGGAATCTCTTTCAAAAATCCTTGAAGAGGTCACATCACATGTAATTAACTCAGTATACAGTATGGGATGAATCCCAGATGGCACCCTATTCCTTGTACACTACCGCTACTATTTGGGATGAGGACTGACTAGACAGGATGCAAATGGTGGTGAGACATCGTGGACATTATGTTACTTAACTTGTCTACTCAACATGTTATTTTTAGGATATGATTTGGGATATGAGTTGGGATATGAGTTGGGATACGATTTGGGATACGAGTTGGGATACGAGTTGGGATACGAGTTGGGATACGAGTTGGGATACGAGTTGGGACACGAGTTGGGATACGAGTTGGGATACGAGTTGGGATACGAGTTGGGATACGAGTTGGGATACGAGTTGGGATACGAGTTGGGATACGAGTTGGGACACGAGTTGGGACACGAGTTGGGACACGAGTTGGGACACGAGTTGGGATATGAGTTGGGATATGACCTTTCACTCTTTTTTTTATAGTGTCAATTAACTTCTGTTCCACATCCTGACTGATGGCAGCCCATTCTTGCATAATCATTGCTTGGGGTTTGTCAGAATTTGTGGGTTTTTGTTTGTCCACCCACCTCTTGAGGATTGACCACAAGTGGGATTAAGGTCTGGGGAGTTTCCTGACCATGAACACAAAATATCAATGTTTTGTTCCCCAAGCCATTCAGTTATCACTTTTGCCTTATGGCAAGGTGCTCCATCATGCTGGAAAAGGCATTGTTTGTCACCAACTTTTCCTGGATGATTGGGAGAAGTTGCTCTCAGAGGATGTGTTGTTACCATTCTTTATTCATGGCTGTGTTCTTAGGCAAAATTGTGAGTGAGCCCACTCCCTTGCCTGAGAAGCAACCCCACACATCAATGGTCTCAGGATGCTTTACTGTTGGCATGACACAGGACTGATGGTAGCGCTCACCTTGTCTTCAACATACAAGCTTTTTTCCAGATGCCCCAAAAAATCAGAAAGGGGACTCTTCAGAGAAAATGACTTTACCCCAGTCCTCAGCAGTCCAATCCCTGTACCTTTTGCAGAATATCAGTCTGTCCCTAATGTTTTTCCTGGAGAGAAGTGGCTTCTTTACTGCCCTTCTTGACACCAGGCCATCCTCCAAAATTCTTCACCTCACTGTGCACTCACACCTCACACCTGCCTGCTGGCATTTCTGAGCAAGCTCTGTACTTGTGGTGCCCCGATCCCGCAGCTGAATCAACTTTAGGAGATGGTCCTGGTGCTTGCTGGATTTCTTGGGCGCCCTGAAGCCTTCTTCACAACATTTGAACTGTTCTCCTTGAAGTTCTTGATGATCCGATAAATGGTTGGTTTAGATGCAATCTTACTGGCAGCAATATCCTTGCCTGTGAAGCCCTTTTTGTGCAAAGCAATGATGACGGCACGTGTTTCCTTGCAGGTAACCATGGTTGACAGAGGAAGAACAATGATTCCAAGCACCACCCTTCTTTTGAAGCTTCCAGTCAGTTACTCGAACTTAATCAGCATGACAGAGTGATCTCCAGCCTTGTCCTCGTCAACACTCACACCTGTGTTAACGAGAGAATCACTGACATGTCAGCTGGTCCTTTTGTGGCAGGACTGAAATGCAGTGGAAATGTTTTTTGGGAGATTCAGTTCATTTGCATGGCAAAGAGGGACTTTGCAATTAACTGCTATTCATCTGATCACTCTTCATAACATTCTGGAGTATATGTAAATTGCCATCATACAAACTGAGGCAGCTGACTTTGTGAAAATGTATATTTGTGTCATCCTCAAACCTTTTTGCCACAACTGTACATTGCTCTCTAAGTGTAAGAAGCTAGAAGCATCAACAGGAGGAGGAGCTAGCAGCAGCAGGAGGAGGAGCTAGCAGGAGAAGGAGGAGGAGCAAGCAGCAGCAGAAGGAGCTAGCAGCAGAAGGAGGAGCGAGCAGCAGCAGGAGGAGGAGCTAGCAGGAGAAGGAGGAGGAGCAAGCAGCAGCAGAAGGAGCTAGCAGCAGAAGGAGGAGCGAGCAGCAGCAGGAGGAGGAGTGGGAAAGGAGCAGGAGGAACTATTAGCTGAAGAAGGAGGAGCGAGCAGCAGCAGGAGGAGGAGTGGGAAAGCAGCAGGAGGAACTATTAGCTGAAGAAGGAGGAGCTAGCAGCAGCAGGAGGAGGAGTGGGAAAGCAGCAGGCGGAACTAGTAGCTGAAGGAGGAGGAGCTAGCAGCAGGAGGAGGAGGAGTGGGAAAGCAGCAGGCGGAACTAGTAGCTGAAGGAGGAGGAGCTAGCAGCAGGAGGAGGAGGAGTGGGAAAGCAGCAGGCGGAACTAGTAGCTGAAGGAGGAGGAGCTAGCAGGAGAAGAAGGAGGAGCTAGCAGCATCAGGATGAAATAGTAGGTGAAGGAGGAGGAGCTAGCAGCAGAAGGAGGAGCTAGCAGCAGCAGGAAGAACTAGTAGCTAAAGGAGGAGGGGCTAGCAGGATAAGGAGGAGGAGCAAGCAGTAGCAGAAGGAGCTAGCAGAAGGTAGAGTGAAAGCAAGCATGGCTTTGAAGACAGGCTAGGTTGTGATATGCCATTTCAAACGTGCCTAATTATGCCAAACAAGTGGGATGTACAATGACTCCCTAAATGCAGCCTATTTCATATCTAGTGCACTACTTTTGACGGGGCCCATAGATCTTCCATTTGGAACACGGTGCCATTTGGGACACAAGGGGTTAGCAGATTTGCACATTTCAATGTTCTCTCTTTTCCAGGGTTTTCTTGGAAAATGAGAACATGTGAAGAGATATGGAGGCGGATGAAAGGAGAGATGTTGACAGAATATTGTAATATGAAAATGATCTAAATATGCTTCAGCAAAACTGTACATACTTTACCAAGCAACAAACATATTGAGATAGAAGTGGTAAGAATAGCAATGTCTATGTTTAACACCTTTAAACATAATCCACTGTTGTCACACAACAAAGCACATGCAGCAATCTGAATTCCAGCCCCAGCTAACACACAACATTGTCACAACGTTACCGTAAGGTGGTATTATCGTAGTCATGTGACATCACCTCGTTAAACCATCTTGGTTTAACAACAAGAGCCTTCATCAAACAAGATTTGTTTGCATTGAAAGACAAATTAAACCCAGCCAGGGAGGGTGACGCAACACAACACATCTAATCTGTCCCACACTGCCCTGTGTGTTTGTGTGTGTGTCTGTGTGTCTGTGTGTGTGTCTGTGTGTGCCCCTAGAAGACCAAACCAGAACAAACAACCCAGTGACAGGGCACATGCCCTTAGAACAAGGGTGGGCAACAGTCTTTTTCTCCATCCCTAGCAAACATAGCTGATGAATCAAATTGCATTCTAAACTGAAGATCATGACTAGGTGATTATTGGAGTCAGGTGTGTTAGCTGGGTGCTGGGGGCAAAACTGTGACACCAATCCACACCAAACGGAAAGCACATAAATGTTGCCACAGGTTCCAGGATCGCAAAGTCTTGAAAGCGTCGGTCAATGTCTGCGATAGTGTCGTTCACCCTGTTCAACGTATCAATCCCAGTCCCAAAGTGCAGGTGCTTTCCGCTGACTTTCAAGTTCTGACATCAGACTTTTTGAAATTCCTCAGTTCATGTCACTGCAATTGTGAGGACAACAATTCAAATCTTTGTTTTTAAAGCTGTCACAGCTAAAAATGTCAACAATAATTTAGTATTTTCCTTGCAGCTCTAAATTGAGCTCATTCTGCCGAACAGTTTTGTTGGTCAAAAAAGCTAAATCTAACAGCACATTTTGTCCTCCAACTGCTCATTTTCAACATCTTTTGATTCCGGAAGCTCCTTGATTTCAAATAACAGATCCCTAAATCTCTGCAGGAATGTACCTCTACTAAGCCACCTTACATCCGTGTGTTGCAAAAGGTCTGTGTGTCAAGCTCCACTTTCTTCCAGTTGAGACCTTCTGGCCCGAATCAAATTCACGATTCTGAACACGATATCCATGACAGCTTTCATATTCAGCATTTTACCACACAAGGCCCGTTAATGGATTATGTAGTGGTAATTGAGGAAGCCTGGAAAGTCCTGATCACTTTTGCAAAGGGCAATAAAGCCATTGATGCGGCCGGTCAAGTTTGTGAATGGGAAGCTGAGTGCTGGTAATAAAGCCATTGAATGCCACAAAAAAATGTCCTCCTCTTTAAGTGTTACTTTTCAACGATATGACTTTGAGCAGTTTTTTCTTTGACGTCATATCTTCTGATATCGTTCTGACGAAAATGCACAACTGAGAATGTGTCGATCACATCTATCAACTCGTCAAATTGAAGCGAAAAAGAACACACTCATCTATGCATTTAAAAATAAAAAAATGCTCCCTCAAATCCTCATACATCATTTCACAGCGCCATGTAACAGTATTTCTGGATAGCTGAACATCCTTAGTAACGGAAATTATTTCTGATATATTTTTGAAATCATCAAACAATAATACGGCTGCCTCTAAAAAGGATTCTGTTACCATTTCTCCACTGGGAAAATGGTAGATTTTTGGTTTCTTGCTGCTTGGTTCAGCAGTCATAATAAATACGTAACCGCAACTTCATGGGGGAAAAAACCTAGTAAAAAAACAACTACCACTGGAACAACAAAGAATATTCCGTTACAGGCCTGTTACAGGTCTCGCAAGCGTGTAAATGTAAACGTACTAACTGCAGACGGTTGCTATGGTAGCGACAGTTTGGAAAACACATGTAGCAACTATAGAGCTGTGGGTTGTGGGTTGGTACAATTCTATGTCAATTAAGCCGTTTTTTTTAATATTTTGTCCGTGCAGTAATATTCGAGAAAGAAGCTAACCTGTAAGCAAAGCATACGGTGCTTCAGAACTGTGAACGTCATTATTTTTTGAGGAGACTCAGAAGGTAACGCTGTGAATGTCCAAAATTATAAATGTTTTTGTGAAAACATTTTTAAAACTTTTATGCGGTCTACTAGAAAGAAGTTTGCGACCGACCAATCAACCACGATCGATGTCCTGGGCACCAATGCCCTAGAGGACCAGACTAGAACAAGCAGCCCAGTGACAGGGCAGATGCCCCTAGACAACCAGGCCAAGTAATTTAGTGACAGGGCAGATGCCCCTAGACAACCAGGCCAAGCAGCTCAGTGACAGAGCAGATGCCCCTAGACAACCAGGCCAAGCAGCTCAGTGACAGGGCAGATGCCCCTAGACAACCAGGCCAAGCAGCTCAGTGACAGGGCAGATGCCCCTAGACAACCAGGCCAAGCAGCTCAGTGACAGGGCAGATGCCCCTAGACAACCAGGCCAAGCAGCTCAGTGACAGGGCAGATGCCCCTAGACAACCAGGCCAAGCAGCTCAGTGACAGGGCAGATGCCCATAGACAACCAGGCCAAGCAGCTCAGTGACAGGGCAGATGCCCCATTGCAGTAGGTTTTCTCAGCCACGATAGCGGTGATGGAGGTAAGTGCATTTCCTCTGCCACACTGGAGGGTGAACAAGAATAGGTTTTTCTTGGAGGCTAAAAGGGAGGTATACGTCTTACCCTGGTCCTAAAGTCCTGACCAGGCCAAGAAGCTCAGTGACAGGCCAGATAAAATAATGACTCCAAGATAATGACTCCAACAATGGATTCTGGCAATTTGGCAACTACTCAAACACAAATTATGTATCTTCAGCTGTAAATTGGAAGTGACTTCTGAATGTAATAGGAAACACAGGTGGTCTCTGTCACGCTAGAGGGACAAAATATTTCTGCTACGGAAGAAAGAGGAGAAGTTTTTCTCCACACTAGAGAGAGGAGAGTAGGTGATATGGATTCTCTCCAAACTAGACAGGCCAGTGGGTAATAGGTCTCTCCACACTAGAGAGAGGACAGTAGGTGATAGGTCTCTCCACACTAGAGAGAGGACAGTAGGTGATAGGTCTCTCCACACTAGACAGGCCAGTAGGTGATAAGTCTCTCCACACTAGACAGGCCAGTAGGTGATAGGTCTCTCCACACTAGACAGGCCAGTAGGTGATAGGTCTCTCCACACTAGAGAGAGGCCAGTAGGTGATAAGTCTCTCCACACTAGACAGGCCAGTAGGTGATAGGTCTCTCCACACTAGACAGGACAGTAGGTGATAGGTCTCTCCACTAGAGACAGGCCAGTAGGTGATAGGTCTCTCCACACTAGACAGGCCAGTAGGTGATATGTCTCTCCACACTAGACAGGCCAGTTGGTGATAGGTCTCTCCACACTAGAGAGAGGACAGTAGGTGATAGCTCTCTCCACTAGAGACAGGCCAGTAGGTGATCGGTCTCTCCACTCTAGACAGGCCAGTAGGTGATAGGTCTCTCCACACTAGACATGCCAGTAGGTGATAGGTCTCTCCACACTAGACATGCCAGTAGGTGATAGGTCTCACCACACTAGAAAGGCCAGTAGGTGATAGGTCTCTCCACACTAGACATGCCAGTAGGTGATAGGTCTCTCCACACTAGAAAGGCCAGTAGGTGATAGGTCTCTCCACACTAGACAGGCCAGTAGGTGATAGGTCTCTCAACTCTAGACAGGCCAGTAGGTGATAGGTCTCTCCACACTAGAGAGAGGCCAGTAGGTGATAGGTCTCTCCACACTAGAGAGAGGCCAGTAGGTGATAGGTCTCTCCACACTAGAGAGAGGACAGTAGGTGATAGGTCTCTCCACACTAGAGAGAGGACAGTAGGTGATAGGTCTCTCCACACTAGAGAGAGGCCAGTAGGTGATAGGTCTCTCCACACTAGAGAGAGGCCAGTAGGTAATAGGTCTCTCCACACTAGAGAGAGGACAGTAGGTGATAGGTCTCTCCCAGGGCCATGGGTACTATACCGTATCTCATAGAATAGTGGATGTAGGAGTGTAATTTCTGGCAAACCATGTGATATACTGTGGAGCTGCTCTAGCCGTAAGATAGGCGTTTCATAGATCTACCTCAATGTGATATACTGTGGAGCTGCTCTAGCCGTTAGATAGGCGTTTCATAGATGTACCTCAAACGTTTTCAAGGACGTTTGGACACAGTACTGAAATAGAGACTGTAAGTCATAACTGGTGACCAAGAAAGAAGCTTTAGACCAGCCAAAATGTCGGTTGTTCCTATTTTGTTGAAATTTCTACGAGATATGATTAGACAACAGTTATGTATCTGTTGGAAGGCAGCAACGTGAAGGTAAACAGAACAGAAGACAACTGCTGCCACAGAGATGCCCCAGCCTCAATCCTTCTCAAGACATTCATCTCTTTCCCTTCTCTTGTTATTTGCTTTTGATTCGTGACCGTCTCTTTCCACTCCCACACGTGTCTGAGGGGGAAACGGCGAGGCTCCCAGACGAGCCTGGGAGAGCAGAGGAGAAGAGAAGAGGAGGGGAGGATAGAAGACGGCTTGGTGTGAATCGTGCAGTAGATCAGTGTGGTTTTGGAGGAGCTGGAGGAGAGGAGAAAGAGAGACAGAGGAGAAAGAGAGACAGAGGAGGAAGAGAGACAGAGGAGGAAGAGAGACAGAGGAGGAGAAGAGACAGAGGAGGAGGAGAGACAGAGGAGGAGAGACAGAGGAGGAGAGACAGAGGTGGAAGAGGAGGAGGGAGACAGAGCAGGCAAAAATGAGGAGTAAGAGAGACGGCGGAGGAGGAGGGAAGCATGTCATGGAATTTGACTGATGTAAAAGATAATCTTCTACAGTTTCAGGGAGAGTTTCACCTCAGACTAGGACACTACCCTTTCTTAGCAGCCCACAGCATGTCCTATTACTGTAATCTAAGGCAATGACCTATCTCATGTGAGCGGACCAAGTAATTTGGCGTCACTCTAAAGCGGATAGGTGGAATAAACGAGTCAGGAGTTGGTTTCTTGATTGAACAAGGTTCTCTATTGAGGGAATTTGGTCAATACAAACACCCCGACATAATCAATGAAAAACATCTTCTTCTCCAGATGAAACAGGAACAAAATACGATTATCTTTAACTTCTTATGGCTGCCGGTACACTTATGACAACAGCCCGTCCAAGTGCAGGGCGCGAAATTCAAAATATATTTTTTAGACATATTTAACTTATTTAACATATTTAACACATTATCAAGTCCAATACAGCAAATGAAAGATACACATCTTGTGAATCCAGCCAACATGTCCGATTTTTAAAATGTTTTACAGCGAAAACACAACGTATATTCATGTTAGCTCACCACCCAATACAAAAAAGCACAGACATTTTTCACAGCACAGGTAGCTTGCACATAACCAACCAAACTAACCAAGAACCAACCAAACTAACCAAGAAACAACTTCATCAGATGACAGTCTTATAACAAGTTATACAATAAATCTATGTTTTGTTTCGAAAAATCTACATATTTGAGGTATAAATTATAGTTTTACATTGCAGCAACAATCGGAAATAGCACCGAAGCAGCTAGAACAATTACAGAGACCAAATTGAAATATCTAAATACTCATCATAAAACATTTATGAAAATACATGGTGTACAGCAAATTAAAGACAAACATCTTGTGAATCCAGCCAATATTTCCGATTCTTTAAGTGTTTTACAGCGAAAACACAATATAGCATTATATTAGCTTACTACAATAGCCAACCACACAACCACATTGATTCAAGCCAACAGTAGGGATAACGAATAAACCAGCAAAAGATATTAATTTTTTCACTAACCTTCTCAAACTTCATCAGATGACAGTCCTATAACATATTACACAATACATTTATGGTTTGTTCGAAAATTTGCATATTTAGCGGCACAAATCGTGGTTATACATTGGGAAAACTTAGCATCTTTTTCCCAGAATGTCCGGATATATTTCTGACACTCACCTATTCTAAATAACTATTCATAGACTTCACTAAAAAATACATGTTGGACAGCAAATTAAAGATAGCTTAGTTCTTAATGCAATCGCCGTGTTAGAATTCTAAAAATAACTTCATTACGACATGCAGCTTATGTTATGGCGAGAGAGCGCCCAAAATCTGGGCGCAAACTAATAGTACACATGTTCGACAAATATATGAAATAACATCATAAATGGGTCCTACTTTTGATGATCTTCCATCAGAATGTTGTACAAGGGGTCCTTTGTCGGGAACAATTGTTGTTTGGTTTTAGAATGGCATTTTTCCCTCTTGAAATAGCAAGCACACTAGCCAAGTGGCGCGAAGCTCTCCTTCCTGAACAAATGCAGGGAACGCAACACGCCTAACCTCCCGAAAAAAATTCAACAATCTAATAAAACTATAATGAAAAAACATGATATTGATATATACGATGATATTGTCACATTTATCAAATAAAATCAAAGCCGGAGATAGTAGCCGTCTATAACGACAGCTTTTCAGAAGGCAATCCCCGGTTCCTTCTCGCGCCTTCCAGAAAACAGGAAATTGGTGTCACGTCATGCCAAGAGCTCTTATTCGACCTCAGATCAAGCTATACACTCCATTTCTTCTCTCACTGCCTGTTGACATCTAGTGGAAGGCGTACGAAGTACATGTATACTAATACATATTAAGCAAATAAATAGGGATGCCCTGGAACAGAGCATCGATTTCAGATTTTCCACTTCCTGTCGGGATGTTTGCTGCAAAATGAGTTCTGTTTTACTCACAGGTATAATGCAAACGGTTTTAGAAACTAGAGAGTGTTTTCTATCCAATGGTAATAATAATATGCATATTGTACGAGCAAGAATTGAGTACGAGGCCGTTTGAAATGGGCACCTTTTATCCAGGCTACTCAATACTGCCCCTGCAGCCCAAACAGGTTAACATGTAAACTCACACTACATGAGTCAGTTGTTGCCCAGTATTTTCATATTTGTCTGGCCAACAGCCCAGATGTCACTGAAAGCAAAACAGTCTGAAAAATGACGTTCATCGGTTTCAAAGGTAGCAGCTGTTTTATATTTTAAAAAATGCACCTTTACTCAGGCACTTCTTTCAGAATTAAAACCTTCTCGTTGTATGACTTGTCCCAGGGGTTTACTTTGAAATGCCAATTTTAATGAAACTTGTTGGCAAACACACACAGATACTACTTTGTTACAAGGACTGGCTGAAACTTGTCGCAGATGCAACTATGTTACAAGGACTCAATGAAACCTGTCATAGAACCTATTGTGTTACAATGGGGCCTGAACTCACATGGGTTCTAGTGTGGAGGTGTGGAGTCCTGAACTCACATGGGTTCTAGTGTGGGGGTGTGGAGTCCTGAACTCACATGGGTTCTAGTGTGGAGGTGTGGAGTCCTGAACTCACATGGGTTCTAGTGTGGGGGTGTGGAGTCCTGAACTCACATGGGTTCTAGTGTGGGGGCCTGAGCTCACATTGGTTCTAGTGTGGAGTCCTGAACCCACATGGGTTCTAGTGTGGGGGCCTGAACTCACATGGGTTCTAGTGTGGAGGTGTGGAGTCCTGAACTCACATGGGTTCTAGTGTGGGGGCCTGAACTCACATGGGTTCTAGTGTGGAGTCCTGAACTCACATGGGTTCTAGTGTGGGGGCCTGAACTCACATGGGTTCTAGTGTGGGGGCCTGAACTCACATGGGTTCTAGTGTGGAGTCCTGAACTCACATGGGTTCTAGTGTGGAGTCCTGAACTCACATGGGTTCTAGTGTGGCGGTGTGGAGTCCTGAACTCACATGGGTTCTAGTGTGGAGGTGTGGAGTCCTGAACTCACATGGGTTCTAGTGTGGAGGTGTGGAGTCCTGAACTCACATGGGTTCTAGTGTGGGGGCCTGAACTCACATGGGTTCTAGTGTGGGGGCCTGAACTCACATGGGTTCTAGTGTGGAGGTGTGGAGTCCTGAACTCACATGGGTTCTAGTGTGGGGGCCTGAACTCACATGGGTTCTAGTGTGGGGGCCTGAACTCACATGGGTTCTAGTGTGGGGGCCTGAACTCACATGGGTTCTAGTGTGGAGTCCTGAACTCACATGGGTTCTAGTGTGGGGGCCTGAACTCACATGGGTTCTAGTGTGGAGGTGTGGAGTCCTGAACTCACATGGGTTCTAGTGTGGAGGTGTGGGGGCCTGAACTCACATGGGTTCTAGTGTGGGGGCCTGAACTCACATGGGTTCTAGCGTGGAGTCCTGAACTCACATGGGTTCTAGTGTGGGGGCCTGAACTCACATAGTATGGGGGCTGTATTGCTCAGTGCTAAATGCTCCACTGGATGGAAGCTTTGCTTGAAGTTGAAGCTTTGTGACTTTTCTATACAATACATCGACTTGACATCCCTCTTTCTAAAAGCGGAGTTGACGTTCATTATGCAATGTTTAATTTACATTAACATTTCAGTAATTTAGTGGATGCTCTTAAACGAAGAGACTTCACAGTCCTCAAATATCTTAGTTTCACTCTGATTTCTGGTGCAAAAGGGTTGTCAGGGAGGTCAGTCATTATGAATGCTTAGTCTTAGATTAAGGAGAGGGGGGGGGGGGGCAGAACTGACATAAAGCAGCTGGGTTAGTTAGGCTTGATTTACGAGTGGAAATTAATGACGTGTGACATCAGTCTCAGCAGCCTACGCCTGAGAAAACCTCAGCAAAGCACCCTGCTTCCAGTAAGGGTGCTGCGATAATGTTGCTTCATCTATTCTATGTTTTGCGTTTCTATATCAGTTCTAGAATGAAAGTATACTTATCGAGATCCTATTTGAGTTTAATAATTTAGCTGAAGGTAAAAAAAACAACAACAACATATATCACATTAAATGCAAGTAAAAGATTCTTTAAACCTCTCCCGATGCAAGACTCCCCACTGCTCAACACTGTTCCTAGCCGTGACTTTGATGTGCCTATCACGGAGAAAAAAAAGTTGTTTGGCACGCCGTCACTGTGTCTGATGAAAGAAATAGTTTCCTTCTCCTCTCTCCACAGATGTCCCAGTGTTGCTCCGTCAAAACATCACATCACATCACACACACGCAGGCCCCACACAACAGACGCACGCACACAACACACAGACAAACGCACACACACACACACACACACACACACACACACACACACACACACACACACACACACACACACACACACACACACACACACACACACACAGCTCTCTTTCACAACACGGACATCTCATTGGGCTTCTAATCTTCTTTGTGGTGTTCCTACACAATCCTCCTCATCATCCCTCCTCTTCACAGACAGGATGCCTGTGTCTGTGTGTATGTGTGTGTGTGTGTGTGTGTGTGTGTGTGTGTGTGTGTGTGTGTGTGTGTGTGTGTGTGTGTGTGTGTGTGTGTGTGTGTGTGTGTGTGTGTGTGTGTGTGTGTGTGTGTGTGTGTGTGTGTGTGTGTGTGTGTGTGTGTGTGTGTGTGTGTGTGTGTGTGTGTTTCTGTATGTCTCTCTGTCTGTGTTGGATAGCCACAGCCATAACAATAGCATCTTAGCTTCACATCCAGAATGGAACCAAGACCCCGATGGGGGCTGGGCAGAGGAAATCCTATCCTATTGCTTCCCATTCATACACATTCATAAGATACATTTGACCACACAGCTAAATCTCTCCAAGCTTGGTGATTGTGGACAAACAAACATATGTTAAGCCCTTCACAATGTATTTTTTTCTTCTTGAATATCTTCTTGGCAGTTCTCTCTAGGTTTAGAAGTCATATTGGATCTCTCACAACCTTACCAGCCACACCAAGTGTTTAAATGTAAAGTACTACAATAATTCATATTTCAGTTTTCATTACCTTCACTGTGAATTAGAAGGTAATTATATTTCTATATTTCTTCATTAAGGAACCAGACAGTTGTTCCTATCTGTTCCCAACCTATGCCCTGCGTGCTGATAAACATGTCTCCAGGCTGGAGGTTAAGATGTGAAACGTGGTACGGGTGGAGATTAAGATGATGTGAAACATGTGGTATGGGGTGAGATTAAGATGCTGTGAAACATGTGGTATGGGGTGAGATTAAGATGCTGTGAAACATGTGGTATGGGGTGAGATTAAGATGCTGTGAAACATGTGGTATAGGGTGAGATTAAGATGATGTGAAACATGTGGTATGGGTGGAGATTAAGATGATGTGAAACATGTGGTATGGGTGGAGATAAAGATGCTGTGAAACATGTGGTATGGGTGGAGATTACCCTTTCACGAGTATCTACCCCGGGTCCGGGAGCACCCCCCACCCCCCCCACACTGAGTAGCATAGCCTAGCATTGCGTCACAATTAAATAGTAGCATCTAAATATCATTAAATCACAAGTCCAAGACACCTAATGAAAGATACAGATCTTGTGAATAAAGCCACCATTTCAGATTTTTTAAATGTTTTACAGGGAAGACAAAATATGTAAATCTATTAGCTAACCACGTTAGCAAAAGACACAACTTTTCTAACTCCATCAGTTTCTTTCTCCATCAGGTGCTATCACCAATTCGGCTAAACTAAGATATTGATAGCCACTAACCAAGAAAAAACCTAATCAGATGACAGTCTGATAACATATTTATGGTATAGGATAGGTTTTGTTAGAAAAATGTGCATATTTCAGGTAGATATCATAGTTTACAATTGCACCCACCGTCACAAATGGACTAGAATAAATACAATGAGCAACGTGTTTACCTAACTACTAATCATCAAACATTTCGTAAAAATACACAGCATACACTAATCGAAAGACACAGATCCTGTGAATACAGACAATATTTCAGATTTTCTAAGTGTCTTACAGCGAAAACACAATAAATCGTTATATTAGCATACCACATATGCAAACGTTACCAGAGCATTGATTCTAGCCAAAGAGAGCGATAACGTAAACATCGCCAAAATATATTAATTTTTTCACTAACCTTCTCAGAATTCTTCAGATGACACTCCTGTAACATCACATTACAACATACATATACAGTTTGTTCGAAAATGTGCATATTTAGCCACCAAAATCATGGTTAGACAATGACCAAAGTTGCCCAGCTGGTCAGACAATGTCGTGCGCCATATTAGACAGTGATCTAGTCGTATACATAAATACTCATAAACGTGACTAAAAAATATAGGGTGGACAGCGATTGATAGACAATTTAATTCTTAATACAATCGCTGATTTACATTTTTTAAATTATCCTTACTTTTCAATACAGTTTGCGCCAAGCGAAGCTACGTCAAACAAAATGGCGTCATAAGCGATTAACATTTCTCGACAGAAACACGATTTATCATAATAAATTGTTCCTACTTTGAGCTGTTCTTCCATCAGAATCTTGGGCAAAGAATCCTTTCTTGGGTCTAATCGTCTTTTGGTCGAAAGCTGTCCTCTTGCCATGTAGAAATGCCCATTGCGTTCGGCATGAACGGGAACCGTGCCCAGAGATTCACAGTGTCTCAGAAATAAATGTCCCAAAATCGCACTAAACGGATATAAATTGCTATAAAACGGTTTAAATTAACTACCTTATGATGTTTTTAACTCCTATAAAGAGTAGAAACATGACCGGAGAAATATAACTGGCTACACTAATGCTTGGAAAAAGAGCAGGTCGGTGTCCACCGCGCGCCCGACGCATCTGGAAAAGAATTCCTACCTACACGTGTTTTTGTTTTATAGGGGCTGTGATTGCGCAATCGATACCATTCAAATCGTCATCACGTAAAGGCATCCAGGGGAAGACGTAAGCAGTGTCCGTATCCTGATAGCGTTCACAGTGGCCTTTAAACTGACTCCAGATCAGGGGCCAAAATGTGTGAAATCTGACTCCATGTCAGGGAAATTGCTGTAGAATGAGTTCTGTTCCACTCAGAGACAAAATTCCAACGCCTATAGAAACTAGAGAGTGTTTTCTATCCAATAATAGTAATAATATGCATATTGTACGAGCAAGAATTTAGTAGGAAGCCGTTTAATCTGTAATGCAATTATGCTAATGAGAAAACAGCACCCCCTGTAGTCGCAAGAAGTTTTTAAGATGATGTGAAACATGTGGTATGGGTGGAGATTAAGATGATGTGAAACATGTCTCCTGGGTGGAGATTAAGATGATGTGAAACATGTGGTATGGGTGGAGATTAAGATGGTACCATTTGAACAAAAACACATTGAAGTTTGTAGAAATGTTAAAATTGTGTAGTAGAATATAACACAATAGATATGATTGGAGAAAATTCAAAGAAAGAGAGATCATCCTCTCAGAAATGCAAGAGAAAAGTAATATTATAAAATAGCTCCCAGTATGCAATTCCTATGGCTTCCAGAGGGTGTCAGCAGTCTATGTATGTTAGGTTTCAGGCTTGAAACTTCAAAAATGAATAAGAAAAAACTGTTTTTGTAGAAGGACACAGTCTTGGAAATCCGTGTCTGTGCGTGTAATTGAAGAAATTACGCACCTGCTAAAATCGGTTTCCTATTGAACATACTTCTTTCTGAAATAAATATTATAGTTTGATTACATTTTAGGGTATCTGAGGAGTAAATAGAATTGTATTTTGATTTGTTGAAACAAAGTTTAGGGGTAGATTTTTGGATTCATTTCTCTGCATGTTGAACGAGTGGATTACTCAAATCGATGGCGCCAACTGAACATACTTTTTGGGAAATAAAGAAGAATTTTATCTAACAAAACAACACTACATGTTATAGCTTGGACCCATTGGATGACAAATCAGAGGAAGATTTTCAAAAAGTAAGTGAATATTTAATCTTTATATGTGAACGTATGAAACCTGTGCCGGTGGAACAATATTTTGATGTGAGGCGCCGTCCTCAAACAATCGTATGGCATGTTTTCGCTGTAAAGCCTACTGTAAATCGGAGAGAGCAGTTAGATTAACAATAATTTAAGCTTTCTGCCGATATAAAACACTTATATGTACCTAAATGTTTAAAATCCATAATATTTATGATTATTTATTTGAATTACGCTCCCTCCAGTTTCACAGGAAGTTGCCCCGCTAGTTGGACACCGATCCTTATCATTTCATTATTTTGTGAGGAGTCAGTCAGAATTGAATGCCTGAACATAAAACCTCCAAAGCCACTTCAATGAAATATATTAGCTGGAAAATAAATAAGTGGCTGTAACTTTTGCCCCAATTCAATCAATTGGAGATAAATGAAAAAAAAACAAAAAAAACATACCTGTCCTCAAAATAAAGTAGAAACTTTCTATGCCATTCTCACAGTGTGGTTTTGAAATGACTGATCTGGGGCTTTGCTCTTTTTCAAGGGAGAGGTTTAGTGGTTCTCACATACTAACTGACTATCTACTGAAGCTGTGTAAAACACGTGACGGGCTCACGCCTTCATCTCAACCCTGCTATTCTTATCTATTTCACAAGATACATGGCTCCTTTATTTTCCTCTTCTTTTGACACCCTGTCAGCTTATGTATTCGAAGCATTCAGTGATCACGTAGAACAATTACAGAGCAACAGGTCTTTGTCTGGGAAGATATGGTACATAACGTAATTTACATAATTTAATCAATGTCATAACATGTGTACTGATCAAAAATATAAACACAACATGTGACAATTTTAACGATTTTTCTGAGTTACAGTTCATATAAGGAAATCATTCAACTGAAATAAATCAATTAGGATTTTACATGATCGGGCAGGGCCGCAGCCGTTGGTGGGCCTGGGAGGGCATAGGCCAACCCACTGGGGAGCAAGGCCCAGCCAATCAGAATCAGTTTTTTCCCTCACAAAAGGGCTTTATTACAGACAAAAATACTCCTCGGTTTCATCAACTGTCCACCAGGCTGGTCTCAGACGATCCTGCATGTGAAGAAGGCAGATGTGGAGGTCCTGGGCTGGTGTTGTTACATGTGAAGAAGCCAGATGTGGAGGTCCTGGGATGGTGTTGTTACATGTGAAGAAGCCAGATGTGGAGGTCCTGGGCTGGTGTTGTTACATGTGAAGAAGCCAGATATGGAGGTCCTGGGCTGGTGTTGTTACATGTGAAGAAGCCAGATATGGAGGTCCTGCGCTGGTGTTGTTACATGTGAAGAAGCCAGATGTGGAGGTCCTGGGCTGGTGTTGTTACATGTGAAGAAGCCAGATGTGGAGGTCCTGGGCTGGTGTTGTTACATGTGAAGAAGCCAGATATGGAGGTCCTGGGCTGGTGTTGTTACATGTGAAGAAGCCAGATATGGAGGTCCTGCGCTGGTGTTGTTACATGTGAAGAAGCCAGATGTGGAGGTCCTGGGCTGATGTTGTTACATGTGAAGAAGCCAGATGAGGAGGTCCTGGGCTGGTGTTGTTACATGTAGTGTGCCGTTGTGAGGCCGGTTGGACGTACTGCCAAATTCTCTAAAACAAAGTTGGAGGTGGCTTATGGTAGAGAAATGAACATTCAGTTCTCTGTCAACAGCTCTGGTGGACAATCCTGCAGTCAGTATACCAACATTTCAAACATCTGTGGCATTGTGTTGTGTGATAAAACTGCACCTTTTAGAGTGACATTTTGTCTCCAGCACAAGGTGCACCTGTGTAATGAGCATGATGTTTAATCTGCTTATTGATTATGCCACACCTATCAGGTGGATGGATTATCTTGGCAAAATAGAAATGGTCACAAAGCAAGGATGTAAACAAATTTGCACACATTTCAGATAAGCTTTTTGAGCGTACGGAAAATGTCTGGGACACTTTAAATGATGCGTTATATTTTTTACTCAGTCTATATTCAATATCATCATGAGAGTTATAAACAACAACAACAAAAACAAAATGAAAAAAAATGACTGAAGCAATATTACATGGTAACGCTTGAAAATTAATAAATATGTTCCCCCACCCGGCTTCAGCAGAGACCATCTCCATGGTACTGGCATTGACATGAAGCACAATGTTGCTCATCTTCGTCACCCTCTTCAGTGGTCTTGAAGGTAAAGTGGTGGTGATGGCTGTCAGTAAGCTTCAGCAGCACTACGACAATGATGCTGAAAGCCTCTCAGAGGAGAGGCTCTGATGGTGAGGCAGACAGAGACAGTGAAGAAACGTTGTTCACTTTCAGAGGAGACGTTATTAGAGAACATCATTCTCATGAACACAGCAGGTAGCTCCCTTGGTGGGAGTCATCTGAAGCAGTGGAAGGCTGCAAAGATATTGACAGCTGGCTGGGTCTGGGTCTTGGTTCTGTTGGAGCCGGTGAACGTGAGGAGGAAGGAGCCTACTGGGTACTGTGGCTGATTTTAGCAGGTGATGTTTAAGCTGTGACCCTTGAACACCTTTGGCCGCTGGTGGCCCTTCCAAATTCCTCCCATTGAGTCAGTCAGGGAGATATTTGGCTGGAGCAGGAGCTCTGAGATGATCACTTTTAAAGAATGTCAATTAACATGCATCTTCTGTTATACTCCCTTAGTACAGGATTAAGGACCCTCCAGTAACATCCCTTAGTGCAGGATTAAGGACCCTCCAGTAACATCCCTGAGTGCAGGATTAAGGACCATCCAGTAACAACCCTTAGTGCAGACTCAGACTCATCCAGTAACATCCCTTAGTGCAGGATTAAGGACCCTCCGGTAACATCCCTTAGTGCAGGATTAAGGACCCTCCAGTAACATCCCTTAGTGCAGGATTAAGGACCCTCCGGTAACATCCCTTAGTGCAGGATTAAGAACCCTCCAGTAACATCCCTTAGTGCAGGATTAAGGACCCTCCAGTAACATCCGTTAGTGCACGATTAAGGACCCTCCAGTAACATCCCTTAGTGCAGGATTAAGGACCCTCCAGTAACATCCGTTAGTGCAGGATTAAGAACCCTCCAGTAACATCCCTTAGTGCAGGATTAAGGACCCTCCAGTAACATCCCTTAGTGCAGGATTAAGGACCCTCCAGTAACATACCTTAGTGCAGGATTAAGGACCCTCCGGTAACAACCCTTAGTGCAGGATTAAGGACCCTCCAGTAACATCCGTTAGTGCACGATTAAGGACCCTCCAGTAACATCCCTTAGTGCAGGATTAAGGACCCTCCGGTAACATCCCTTAGTGCAGGATTAAGGACCCTCCAGTAACATCCCTTAGTGCAGGATTAAGGACCCTCCAGTAACATACTTTAGTGCAGGATTAAGGACCCTCCAGTAACATCCCTTAGTGCAGGATTAAGGACCCTCCAGTAACATCCCTTAGTGCAGGATTAAGGACCATCCAGTAACATACCTTAGTGCAGGATTAAGGACCATCCAGTAACATCCCTTAGTGCAGGATTAAGGACCATCCAGTAACATCCCTTAGTGCAGACTCAGACTCTTCCAGTAACATCCCAACATCTAAACCCTTCAGTTCAGTTTCCAGTTTCCTGCATTAGAGCCACAACTCAGCTGTTTGCACAATACATCTCCAACTTCATCCTCCATGTGGAGACGAGTCCTCCACTCTCCCTGGTAGTACCAATCTCCTAACCCCTTATCAGATTGATTTCATCATCAGGCTGTGAGCAGGTGAGTCCAGCATTACCAGTGTCGCGTCTTTGGCTATTCCGGATTAATTGCTATGACATGCTATTCTATAAAATACTTTCTCCGTAATTAAAATCAACTGATTGAGCTAATCGGGAACATGTAATTAACTAGAGAGTCGGGCACCACAAAATAATAATTTTAGAGCCGTTATCTTCCGAATATACTCTTAAAGATTTAGCAATATTTTACATCAATAGCAGTCAACATCGTCATCTTTCTTCAGTCTCATATTCTGAAAGTTGTAAATTCTTGGTTATCTGCAGAATCCTGGCTAACAAGTTGAATCAGCAACACAAAATTGGGTTTAATTATTTATTTACTAAATACCTAACTAATCACACAGAATCACAACATACACAATTAAATCATAACTTGATTACAAATCATAAATCATAACTTGATTTCCGTCATAAAGGAAAACGCCCCTAGTGGGCGGAACAGATATGACAGCTTGTTACACAAAGGAAAGGGTGCTGGGTTGTAGTGAAAGAGCGGGAGACTGGAACAGAGGCGAAGCTGTGCTATCATAAATACAGTATCGTATGCATTCTAAATTACCGCCCATTTGGAAAAGGAAAATGCAATAAATATTTACTCAGAGCTGCGCTTCAGTAGGTTGGTGGTAGATGGAAGACCGTGTTGCCAAACCGAGTCCTCTGTCCTTTGAAGAATGTCTCTGGTGGTCACTGGATACGTTGGAGTAACGTTGTTGTGTAGTAGACGGGATACTCTGACTGTCCTTCCTAACCTGCGTTTGTAGCAGCTGTTTCTAACTCAACGGCTAGGAGGTATTACTTCTGTAGTGAATACGAGTTCAAAGATCATACCATTCACAACCAAAGTTCATGCTGATGTTGGCTTAGTTCTGTAGTTATAATCTGAACCGTTCTGACATGGGATCGTCACACTCATATCCTCGGAACAGATGGTTATGATGTAGTCAAGAGCTTATATAGGAAGGAAAAGGGGGGGGTGTGAAAAGGTTACAACCTCTGTCTCTTCACGTGTGCGGGCCACTGAGTGAGCAGCCCTAACTTATGAAAACCCACATCTCACATGTTAGGAGCTAAAATCAAATTTCATCTCTTCACAAATAATTTCATATTCAAACATTTAAATTAAAAACAATTCCATGTGAATCTGATAACTCTGATGTACAGACTTTCCATTGTGGAGTTTGTCATCTTATCATTAATGAAAATGTCTCAGATGACAACTGAACTGACATCATATTCATTAAGTACCACTGCATATGTTCAATTGTTCGGATTACCAGAATATAGTTAATTTCCCCCCAACTTCTGATGTTCCCAGAACTCTATGTTAACCAAATGGGCTTTCTAATGTCACATCAGTTGGGAAGGGGGAGGGGGAAAGAGGTATTTATGACTGTCATAAACCTTCATTTCATTTCATTTCGCCCCACATACTAATGTTCCCAGAATCTCTATGTTAACCAACGGGGTTTTAAATGTAACCTCAGCAGGTTAGAGAAGAGAAAAGGGGGGAAGAGGTATTTATGACGGTCATAAACCTAACCCCCAAGGCCAACGTCATGACACCAGGTAGGCATGTGTTATTCCTTCTGTCTGAGCAGGCCCAGTCCAAGAGAAGGGACTCATTGCCTTCTACAGTGGAACTCTTCATTCCAAGGTTGGAACTTCACCTTCTCCACAGCCTAGCTTCCTGCAGTTTACCTCTGCATCCTGCTGGTTAAAGTCAGCTTCACACACTGAGGCCCAGGACTGGGCTTCACCTCTACTCTACCCATAGCATAGACCAAATCCATCGACTAGCCGCACAGTCTCAGAACAGATACATTAGCGTAATATCCACACACTACAGATATAAGGTCCTTTGGCTCCAAATCAACACTCTCCAAGATAATACTCATCTCCTGAGAAACCAACTATTTTGACTCCTCTTCTTCTCTTTCCAGTTAGACCCTATAGGTGCAGCTAGATTATTCCCACAGCCCAACTCTCTACATACAAGCTCTCTCCCAGAGCAGGAGATGCTCCAATTCCCCAGTCTGACTGGGAGTGGTGGACTGACGCTTTGAGCCTGGCGATCTTGGAGAAAGGGGCCTAGAGAGAGAGAAAGAGAGCAACAGAAGATTTTAGAATATCTTACAATATCAAAACATCTCACTAACGCAAGAGTACAGTCCCTTCAGAAAGTATTCAGACCCCTTGACCACATTTTGTAATAATCCTAATCAATATACACAATACAACATAATGACAAAGCAAAAACAGGCTTTCAGAATTTTTGGAAAATGTACTGTATATGTAAAAAAATATATATAATTGTTACATAAGATTTCAGATCCTTTTACTCAGTACTTTGTTGAAGCACCTTTGGCAGCGACTATAGTCTTGAGTCTTCTTGGGTATGACGCTACAAGCTTGGCACACCTGTATTTGGGGAGGTTCTCCCATTCTTCTCTGCAGATCCTCTTAAGCTCTGTCGGGTTGGATGGGAGTGTTGCTGCACAGCTATTTTCAGGTCTCTCCAGAGATGCACAATCAGGATCAAGTCTTGGCTCTGGCTGGGCCACTCAAGGACATTCAGAGACATGCCCGAAGCCACTCCTGCATTGTCTTGGCTGTGTGCGTAGGATCGTTGTCCTGTTGGAAGGTGAACCTTCACCCCAGTCTGAGGTCCTGCGCACTCTGGAGCAGGTTTTCATCAAGGATCTCTCTGTACTTTGCTCTCTTCATCTTTGCCTTGATCCTGACTAGTCTCCCAGTCCCTGCCGTTGAAAAACATCCCCAAAGCATGATGCTGCCACAACTGTTCTTCACTTTAGGGATGGTGCCAGGTTTACTCTAGGCATGACACTTGGCATTCAGGCCAAAGAGTTTAATCTTGGTTTGATCAGAACAGAGAATCTTGTTTCTTATGATCTCAGAGTCCTTTACGTGCCTTTTGGAAATCACCAGGCGGCCTGTCATGTGCATTTTACTGAGGAGTGGCTTCTGTTTGGCCATGCTATCATAAAGGCCTTAATGGTGGAATACTGCAGAGATGGTTGTCCTTCTTGCAGGTTCTCCCATCTTCACAGAGGAACTCTGGAGCTCTGTCAGAGTGACCATCAGGTTATTTATCACCTCCCTGACCAAGGCTCTTCTCCCCCGATTGCTCAGAATTGGCGTGCCGGTCAGCTCAAGGAAGAGTCTTGGTGGTTCCAAACATCTTCCATTAAGAATAATGCAGGTAACTGTGTTCTTGGGGACCTTTAGTGTTGCAGAAGTTTTTTGGTACCCTTCCCCAGATCTGTTCATCGACTCAATCCTGTCTCGGAGCTCTACGGATAATTCCTTTGACCTCATGACTTGGTTTTTGCTCTGACATGTGCTGTCAACTGTGCGACCTTATATAGACAGGTGTGTGCTTTTCCAAATCATGTCCAATTTAATTTACCACAGGTGGACTCCAATCAAGTTGTAAAAACATCTGAAGGATGATCAATGGAAACAGGATGCACCTGAGCTCAATTTAGAGTTTCGTAACAAATACTGAAAACGTATACTTATGTAAATAAGGAAATTCTATTTCAGATTTTTCCGAATGCACTGTCCATTTCTACCTTAATGACCTTGTAACCCTGCACATTGACTCAGTACTGGTACCAAGTTATATAGCCAAGTTATCGTTACTCATTGTGTTTTTTCCTTGTGTTATTATCTTTCTATTGATTTTGTATTTCTCTCTCTGCATTGTTGGGAATGGCCCATAAGTAAGCATTTCCCTGTTAGTGTACACCTGTTGTTGACGAAGCATGTGACAGATACAATTTGATTTGATTTGTCCACCATCATGGGATTGGGCAGGCCACAGAGCACTTATAAATACATGAGAATTAATTGAGCTTCTCAAGTGCCACTTCTGGCTTGTGATTTCAGAATGGCACTGGCTCCCTAGAGCTTAGCTGTCTCTAGCTGCTTTACCTTTTGATCCAGTTTCCTCGCTCATTCTTTTCCTCTCCACTCCACTGGATTCCTTTCTTGTAAAAAAAAAAAGTCTGAAATTAATTTCAGGCCTCAATGAAACGAAATGACTTTTCAAAAAGAGAAAAGTGTCTCTTTAGTTTGGGGCTGATACAGTTAGTATCTAACGAGACATTTGCAGAGAGAGAGCGAGAGAGCGAGAGAACACGAGAGAGCGAGGGAACGCGAGAGAGCGAGAGAACGCGAGAGAGCGAGAGAACGCGAGAGAGAGCGAGAGAGAGAGCGAGAGAGAGCGAGAGAGAGACAGAGACAGAGACAGAGAGAGAGAGAGAGAGACAGAGACAGAGACAGAGACAGAGACAGAGACAGAGACAGAGACAGAGACAGAGACAGAGACAGAGAGAGCTCATGGGCTTCTGACTTCTTGTGTAAAACAATTTGGATAAATGTTGATAAATGTGGATTCTTTTCGCAATAACTTATACATGATACTACACTCTATATCTAAACTTTCACTCCAAGTTCTAAACCTACAATCTTGATTTTGGACAAAATTACCTGGAAGGATTCTTACTACCAAGGACAATCAAGAGAAAACATATATAGCAAACCAAAACCTGCAGAAGAAACAAAGCAGAAACCTGGAAATACCATCCAACCCAAAACTAAGTGAGTAATGTTCAGTCTTCACTTCTGAAGCCAAAAAGATGATAACAATATTCTCTAGGAAATGTTGTAATATAACAAGCTAACAAGCTGATAGGATTGAACACACCCGGATGCAACTTCAATTAGCACTGAAGTGTGAAGTTACATGTGTGAAAACTCTTGAGCCCATCAATGGCAGGAGAGTTTCGCAGCCACTCAAATGCAGAGGCCTTTGAAGCTCCCTACTCTATGGCTACCCCACGTGCAGAGGTCACCACAGTACAGTACCCCTTGCATATAAAAAATGTCAATGCATGCAATAAGTACAAATATATGCTCCTCAAGAACAATCCAGAGTCACTATTTGCTGATTACTACAAAGAGGGGAATGTAAGCAACTTAATTTTCCACACAGGCCACTTCCTGGCATGGCACAGTGCTGTAAGTGCATACTACTCTATTAGTATTTGGGAGCATTGCCTTTAAATATATTAATTTCGATCAACTGTTTTGGGTAGCCTTCCACAAGCTTCCCACAATAAGTTGGGTGAATTTTGGCCCCTTCCTACTGACAGAGCTGGTGTAACTGAGTCAGGTTTGTAGGCCTCCTTGCTCGCACGCACTTTTTCAGTTCTGCCCACAAATGTTCTATTGGATTGAGGTCACGGCTTTGTGATGGCCACTCCAATACCTTGACTTTGTTCTCCTTAATCCATTTTGCCACAACTTTAGAAGTATGCTTGGGGTCATTGCCCATTTGAATGACCCATTTGCGACCAAGCTTTAACTTCCTGACTGATGTCTTGAGATGTTGCTTCAATATATCCACATAATTTTCCATTCTCATGATGCCATCTATTTTGTGAAGTGCACCAGTCCCTCCTGCAACAAAGCACTCCCACAACATGATGCTGCCACCCCTGTGCTTCATGGTTGTGACGGTGTTCTTCGGCTTGCAAGCATCCTCTTTTTTCCTCCAAACATAATGATGGTCATTATGGCCAAATAGTTATATTTCTGTTTCATCAGACCAGAGGACATTTCTCCCAAAATTATGAACTTTGTCCCGATGTGCAGTTGCAAACCGTAGTCTGGCTTTTTTGTGGCGGTTTTGGAGCAGTGGCTTCTTCCTTGCTGAGCGGCCTTTCAGGTTATGTCGATATAGGACTCGTTTTACTGTGGAAATAGATACTTTTGTACCTGTTTCCTCCAGCATCTTCACATGGTCCTTTGCTGTTGTTCTGGGATTGATTTGCACCTTTCGCACCATAGTAAGTTCATATCTAGGAGACAGAACGTTTCTCCTTCCTGAGCGGTATGACGACTGCGTGGTCCCATGGTGTTTATACTTACACACAATTGTTTGTACAGATGAACATGGTAACATCAGAGGTCTTGACTGATTTCTTTTGATTGTCCCATGATGTCAAGCAAAGAGGCACTGAGTTTGAAGGTAGGCCTTGAAATACATCCACAGGTACACCTCCAATTGACTCAAATGATGTAAATTAGCCTATCAGAAGCTTCTCAAGCCATGACATCATTTTCTGGAATTTTTCCAAGCTGTTTAAAGGCACAGACAACTTGGTGTACGTACACTTCTGACCCACTGAAATTGTGATACAGTGAATTATAAGTGAAATAATCTGTCCTCAAAAATTTGTTGGAAAAATTACTTGTGTCATGCACAAGATGCAGATGTCCTAACCGACTTGCCAAAACTATAGTTTGTTAGCAAGAAATGTGTGGAGTGGTTGAAAAACGAGTTTTAATGACTCCAACCTAAGTGTATGTAAACTTCCGACTTCAACTGTATATCCCAAATAGAACCCCCTTACTTTAATAATGACAGCTTCTCCATCCCAGCGGGGGAGATCAACCATTTCCAGTTACAGGGACATGTACTTGTCTGTGGCGACCTAAATGCCAGAACCGGACAAGAACCTGACACCCTCAGCACACAGGGGGACAAAAACCTATCTGGAGGTGACAGCATTCCTATCCAAATATGCCCCCCAAGCCACTACTATGAAACAATATAGATTTAAAAACGGGTCACAGCTCCTGCAGCTCTGTCGCACGTCAGTGGTGGGAGGTAGGTAACCTAGTGGTTAGAGCGTTGGGGCAGTAACCGAAAGGTTGCTGGATTGAATCCCTGTGCAAGGTAAAAATCTGTCATTCTGCCCCTGAACAAGGCATTGAGTCCACTGTTCCCCGGTAGACAGTCATTAGTTAAGTAAATGTAAAAAAAAAGGCTTTGAGGGGACTCTTGCAGTAGGTACACAAACAGCTCACCACTTGGCAGAGGTAATATAGAATAATTTATCACTGACCTCAACCCAGAGTCTCTCAGAGCGTTCACAGTCAGCCCACTGACAACCTTATCAGATCACAGCAAAATCACACTCTACTTGAACAGAGCAATACTCAATCATGAGGCATCAAATCCAAAGGAACTGCATAATATCTAAGAAATACTATAGATGGAAGGAAAGTTGTTTAGAAACCTATCTACTTTTTGGGGGCAACAACAAATTCAAGGAGTCAACTTGGCAGTAGAAAACTTAAACAGCATATTTTGTCCTCTCAGCTTCCCTACCAAATCAAAACATTTCAATCAGACAACCTAAGAAAATGAACAACAATGACAAATGGATTGATGAAGATAGCAAAAACCTAAGAAAAGAAATTGAGGAACCTGTCCAACCAAAAACATAGAGAGAAAACCTGAGCCTACGCCTTCACTACTGTAAGAGCTGTCGCTTTCCTCATCCTCAGATGAGGTGAGGAGAGAAGGATCTTCAGACCAATATGCGGAGTCAGGGAAATATGCCATCTTTATTTATTACAAATACGACGTAGACTAAACAAAACAAACACTTTCAAAATTTACAAAATAACAAAACGACGTACACGCAACCTGAACATAAACTTACATGGACAAACGTAAACTCACGAACAGGAACGGACATCGAAACATACGAACAGCCAAACAGCTCCAAAAGTGAATACAACGAACATAACGAAGACATCACAGGAGACAATCACCCACCAACAAACAGTGAGAATGCCCTACCTAAATATGACTCTTGATTAGAGGAAAATGCAAACCACCTGCCTCTAATCAAGAGCCATACCAGGCAAACCGAAACCAACATAGAAACAGATAACATAGACTGCCCACCCAAAACACATGCCCTGACCAAAAACACATAAAAACTAACATAAATAGGTCAGGACTGTTACAACTACGGTGAATCACTGAAACAACACAGCAATACACTATGGAAAAAGAAGGAACAGCACGTCAGAAAACAGCTCAATGTAATTGAAGAATCAATAGACTCTAACCACTCCTGGGAACATTGGAACACACTAAACATTCAACAACACGAAGAGTTTCTATTCTAAACAGAGATGTATGGATAAATCACTACTCCAATCTTTTTGGCTCTATAGGAAACAGCAAAAACATATACATGATCACACATGATTACACAATTACACATCTTAGTATCAGCTGTGAAAGACTTCCAGAACCCTCTGGATTCTCCAATTACATTGAATTAACTACAGGACAAAATACAAACCCTCCAACCGAAAAAGGCCTGTGGTGTAAGCGGTTTTCAGCGCATGTGAAAAATAACATTTGATTTGATTTGTGTTGATGGCATCCTAAATTAAATGGTTAACCTCTTTCAGCTAGGGGCCACTTTTTTTATGTTTGGAAAAATAACGTTCCCAAGGTAAACAGACTATTTCTCAGGTCCAGATGCTAGAATATGCATATAATTGACAGATCAGGATAGAAAACACTCTAAAGCTTCCAAAACTGTCAAAATATTGTCTGTGAGTATAACATAACTTATTTTACATGCGAAAACCTGAGGAAATCCAACCCGGAAGTGCCTTTTATTTGGAAAAATCCCTGTTCCATTGCCAGCCCCTCCTCCATTTAAAGGGGTATCAACCAGATTTTCGTCCGAAGAGGAGGAGTTGATTGGATTGGACCAAAGCGCAGCATGAAAGTTTGACATAAAGAATTTATTAAAGAAAAGACGAAACACGATAAACACTTGAAAGGATTATCAAAATAACAAAACGACGTAGACAGACCTGAACATGGAACTTGCATAAATACACAAAGAACTCACGAACAGGAACAGACTACATACACGAACGACAAAACGAAACAGTCCCGTGTGGTGCACATACACAGACACAGGAGACAACCACCCACAAACAAACAGTGTGAACAGCCTACCTTTATATGGTTCTCAATCAGAGTAAACGTCAAACACCTGTCCCTTATTGAGAACCATATAATGCTAATTTCCAATTACCTAAACATAGAAACACAAAACATAGAATGCCCACCCCAACTCACGCCCTGACCAACTAAACACATACAAAATAACAGAAAACAGGTCAGGAACGTGACAGGCTGTGACCAGGCTTTAGACATAGTTTCAAGCTTTTATTTTGAAAAATGAGCGAGATTTATCAAAACGCATCAGGTGTCTTTTGATTAGTTCATGTGCCCGAGAGTTGTAGCTCGACATTTTCTTTCTCTGTAGTATTGAATAGTTTACCGTCCGGTTGAAATGTTATCGATTACGTTTGTTAAAAACAACCCGAGGATTGATTATAAAAAACATTTGACATGTTTCTACGACCATTACGGATACTTTTTGGAATTTTCGTCGAACGGAACGAGGCTTTGGTTTTCTGAACGCGCAACCCAAATGGCCTCTCAATTTTCACAAATTGTTTTGATAATCGGTATATATAAAAAATAAAATAAAAAGACCATTTCGTAATTGGTATGATTGCATTTTGAAACCCCGCTCCCCGATCCCGCCAAGATTAATGGTTTTGACCACTAAAGTCTTGCTTCATTACACCCTTCACTGCTTTGATTGGTGCAGCTATAAACAACAAGTTTCCATCCTATGCCGTCCACTAGGCTACCTGGGGCAGCAGGTAGCCTAGTGGTTAGAGCGTTGGACTAGTAAGGTTGTGTAACCGATGGCTAGCTATGGAGCGGTGGTGCGCGCTAGCAGCCTTTCAGTCGGTGACGTCACTTGCTCTGAAACCTTGAAGTAGTGGTTCCCCTTGCTCTGCAAGGGCCACGGCTTTTGTGGAGCGATGGGTAACGATGCTGGTGCAGCTATAAACAACAAGTTTCCGTCCTATGCCGTCCACTAGGCTACCTGGGGCGGCAGGTACCTGGAGCTTCTACTTTAAAATATCCTTCTTTCCAGAAACGTGTCTCTCACCATTGCCACTTGTTACAGACCACCTTACATTTACATTTACATTTAAGTCATTTAGCAGACGCTCTTATCCAGAGTGACTTACTTCATCCCCCAGCTGTGCCCTGGACACCATGTGTGAGTTTAGGTGACCTAAACTGGGACAACTGGGGCGGCAGGTAGCCTAGTGGTTAGAGCGTTGGACTAGTAAGGTTGCAACATCAAATCCCCGAGCTGACAAGGTACAAATCTGTCGTACTGCCCCTGAACAAGGCAGTTAACCCACTGTTCCTAGGCCATCATTGAAAATAAAAATGTTTTCTTAACTGACTTGCCTAGTTAAATAAAGGGAAAAAAAAAATAATGAACATTTTGTTGTGCTGTTGTTTCATTTGTATTTGTGTTTCGTGTTCGATGCATTCGGATGTTGTTACATGTGATTTGTGATGTGCATCATGAGATGTTATTGTTCCCTAGAATTTCACAGTTCTACTATGTGATATATTTATAAAAAGCAGCGTTAGAAATGATTACCTACACATTCTGAATAGCTCATGTTATAGACAGAAGCATCCTACATGGCAGACCAATCAGAACTCATCTCACGGCATGTCCAGCCCACCCATTATCTCAGCCAATCATGGCTAGCGGGAAGGTTGCTGTAGTGAGAACCATGAGCAACGGCTGATGTGGTTTTCCTGTACCGCGGCTGATGCCTGCCGGCTGATGCCTGCCGGCTGATGCCTGCCGGCTGATGCCTGCCGGCTGATGCCTGCCGGCTGATGCCTGCCGGCTGATGCCTGCCGGCTGATGCCTGCCGGCTGATGCCTGCCGGCTGATGCCTTGATGCCTGCCGGCTGATGCCTGCCGGCTGATGCCTGCCGGCTGATGCCTGCCGGCTGATGCCTGCCGGCTGATGCCTGCCGGCTGATGCCTGCCGGCTGATGCCTGCCGGCTGATGCCTGCCGGCTGATGCCTGCCGGCTGATGCCTGCCGGCTGCCTATGTAACAGAGGTTGCACCATGTCCACTGCAATGTAGAAAAATGCATGTCTCTTATGGAAGATGCCACAACATTGGCAAATATACTGTTTTTCGTGGAAATATAGATTCTCATTTCTTTATCCATATAATACTTTTTAGCCCATTTGTTTTCATTTCAACTTTGGGATGTATGTATTTACTTCAATATATCAGGCCATATCGTAGGCTACATTCGATTGTGAAACATCGAAGGGGTGAGAGAGAGAATGAGGGGACAGAGATGAGGTAAGAAGTAACAAGACGATATCAACTGCCTCTTTTCAAATGTCTTTCTTCCTCTGTGTTGAGAGACTGGGTTTTACAGACTGTATGGGGCTCACTCTGAAGTCAGAAATGTCTTTCTTCCTCTGTGTTGAGAGACTGGGTTTTACAGACTGTATGGGGCTCACTCTGAAGTCAGAAATGTCTTTCTTCCTCTGTGTTGAGAGACTGGGTTTTACAGACTGTATGGGGCTCACTCTGAAGTCAGAAATGTCTTTCTTCCTCTGTGTTGAGAGACTGGGTTTTACAGACTGTATGGGGCTCACTCTGAAGTCAGAAATGTCTTTCTTCCTCTGTGTTGAGAGACTGGGTTTTACAGACTGTATGGGGCTCACTCTGAAGTCAGAAATGTCTTTCTTCCTCTGTGTTGAGAGACTGGGTTTTACAGACTGTATGGGGCTCACTCTGAAGTCAGAAATGTCTTTCTTCCTCTGTGTTGAGAGACTGGGTTTTACAGACTGTATGGGGCTCACTCTGAAGTCAGAAATGTCTTTCTTCCTCTGTGTTGAGAGACTGGGTTTTACAGACTGTATGGGGCTCACTCTGAAGTCAGAAATGTCTTTCTTCCTCTGTGTTGAGAGACTGGGTTTTACAGACTGTATGGGGCTCACTCTGAAGTCAGAAATGTCTTTCTTCCTCTGTGTTGAGAGACTGGGTTTTACAGACTGTATGGGGCTCACTCTGAAGTCAGAAATGTCTTTCTTCCTCTGTGTTGAGAGACTGGGTTTTACAGACTGTATGGGGCTCACTCTGAAGTCAGAAATGTCTTTCTTCCTCTGTGTTGAGAGACTGGGTTTTACAGACTGTATGGGGCTCACTCTGAAGTCAGAAATGTCTTTCTTCCTCTGTGTTGAGAGACTGGGTTTTACAGACTGTATGGGGCTCACTCTGAAGTCAGAAATGTCTTTCTTCCTCTGTGTTGAGAGACTGGGTTTTACAGACTGTATGGGGCTCACTCTGAAGTCAGAAATGTCTTTCTTCCTCTGTGTTGAGAGACTGGGTTTTACGGACTGTATGGGGCTCACTCTGAAGTCAGAAATGTCTTTCTTCCTCTGTGTTGAGAGACTGGGTTTTACAGACTGTATGGGGCTCACTCTGAAGTCAGAAATGTGTAGGCTACATTAGAGACAGCAGGTGTGTGTGAGAGAGAGAGGATTGTGAGGAAAGCTTAAAGCAGGAAAAGGTCAAATGCCTACTTCTTCAACTGTCACGTTTCAAATGCCAATTTCTCCCTCTGTCTTTCTTCCTGTGTTCAGAGAAAGTCTATTAACCCTGTCTACTTGTCCCACTCTGATATCTGACTGGAAAATCAGTACTTTTTCCATTGACTGCTCTGGGATGTTTTTCTCCCGCATCAAACAAACACATCAGAAGCAACACAAAGAGCTCTTACAAAAGCTGTTCCTGTGGATAATGCAGCCCAATTGTCCCCGCAAAACAGGTCGGTTTTCTGAAACAGGTTGGTTTTTTGGTCCACTTCTGTGCCGTTTCGGATTTCTTTCGATCTTAGCCTGGTGTTGTCACCATACCCGTTGAAAATCTGTCTTCGACAACAATCAACATAGTTTGGTTTCATAAGCTCTAAGATGAATAACCTGTGATATAGATGCAGTAGGATAATACATGTAATGTAATGGAGAACTGTGTCAGGAGAATGTTCACCCTTTTGTATTTTTTTATATTATTTGTTTATTTCATCTTTTTATATAACCAGGTAGACCAGTTGAGAACAAGTTCTCATTTACAACTGCGACCTGGCCAAGATAAAGCAAAGCAGTGCGACAAAGACAACAAAACATTATTGTCAGACTGTAACGTGTGGTGGTACAGACCAACATTCACCCGGGCATTAACTTCTGACCCCTAAAAGCCAAGTATGACAGCTGTATGGAAGAACATACAGAACATACTGTATATACATTTGAACTGCGTCTGAGTTCCTCTCTCGCTCTCTGTGAGTGCCATAGCCTGGTCTATGGAATGAGTTCACCATTCTCTCTCTCTCTCTCTCTCTCTCTGTCTCTCTCTCTCTCTGTCTCTCTCTCTGTCTCTCTCTCTGTCTCTCTCTCTGTCTCTCTCTCTCTCTCTCTCTCTCTCTCTCTCTCTCTCTCTCTCTCTCTCTCTCTCTCTCTCTCTCTCTCTCTCTCTCTCTCTCTCTCTCTCTCTCTCTCTCTCTCTCTCTCTCTCTCTCTCTCTCTCTCTCTCTCTCTCTCTCAAGGGGCTTTATTGGCATGGGAAACATATGTTAACATTGCCAAAGCAAGGGAAGTAGATAATTTCACTTTTGTATATTATCTCTATCTCTCCTTTTCTCTCTCTTTCCCTTTCATCTCTCTCTCTCTCTACTCTGTTAATACTGCCATTAAAACATTGTGCAGTAATGGGGCTGACGCTGGAGAAAAAACAATAGTTTAATTGGAGAGGAGAAACTGCCAATTTGTTTGTGTACCGTGTGTGTTTGTGCACGCGCATTTTCCCAGCTTTCCCGTCGTCTCCTAATCTTTCTTTGTTCTCACGCTTCAAGAAAGGAAGGAGAGAAAGAGAAACTGGCGAATTTGTCGGGGTAGTGGAGATATCTTTTTGGCGGTGTCATTTATTTTTAGGTAATCGACTTTACAGCTTTAACAGATGCGACTGCATAGGTATTCTGCTAACTTTGGCCACTGTCTCCACAATGATAATATTTGGCAAGAGATGACAGACAGACCGTTTAGAAGTTGGAAGATTGTCAAACAGTATTAACGCTTTATGATCGATGCAAAGCATCCCTGATGGACCCCAGTGCGTTATCTCTCTCTCTCTCTCTCTCTCTCTCTTTATCTTGGCAGGTTCTAATGGAAGCCTCTCCCTGTCTGAAGTTATGGTTTTGCGTCACAAATGGCACCCTATTCCATGTATAGTGCACTACAGAACCCATAGGGCCCTGGTCAAAAGTAGTGCACTATTGAAGGAATAGGGTGCCATTTTGGATGTTACGTACAGTAAGTAAATCAGGGAGGAATGCTCCCCTTATGGGTGTTTAATCCAGAACAGCATGTATTTAGGCCAGAGTGGCATCACTTTGCATACAGTACCAACAGACGTGCTGCTATATGACTGATACTGTATAACGCTGCATGTTATATGCTTTATGATGGGTTTCCTTGTTTATCGTAAAACACCTCAGTGACTACGTCTGCATGCTCATTGGCCGGGGCCCGTAGGGTGCACTGTATAGTGATGCAGACTACGGCTCTGATTGTCCAGAAACCAGGGAAATCAACACACAAATCCTTCCTCAACGGGTTTGTCATTGCAGAGTTTTGTTTATCTAAAGTTTAAACCGCCAAGGTAATCCATTTAGGTTTGTCACCTTGAGGCCATAACGAGCAACTTAGAATGAGATATATATGTTTCATTTAAATTCATTATGGAAACGCGCAAAGCATAAATTCTAATTGACTTACGTGTAAAATCTGGATCTTGAGATTGATTGCTATACATCGTAAGTATTATACAATGAATAATACATTTCAAAGAGCAATAAGATTAATTCAGAATTCTTATTAAACATGTTTCACTCTTCTTCCTAAAGTTTACTCAAATGGAGAATACATCTATGAGTATCTAATGTGACATTACATACCATTAGGCCAAATAAACTTAGATTTATGACTATAACTATTGTTCCCTGAAGGAGCGAAACGAGGCACAACGTACCATGGGGCGTTACAATCTCGTGGCTTCAGTTGAAGTATCTAGAATCACGGCTGACAAGGCCAATGAAATCCACCTTCCACGGGTGATAAGCATAAGGCTCGGATTCCTTCCTTCATTTTAATACCACTCTTCACCGACCCCAGGAATGGGCGGGGCCAAACAGATGTTGGCCGCCTAGATTTGACCCCGCCAGATGCAGTCTGGGTATTGCTGCCTAGTGACAATCCCCTGTCACAGCCATTAGCAGGCTGGGTTCTATACTGGGAGCAGTGACATCCAAGTGATGAAACCTCATGAACGTGTGTGGTGAAGCCCAAAAATATCTCTATATTCAGCCGAACTGACTACAAGATAACGAACTGACTACCAGATAACGAACTGACTACAAGATAACGAACTGACTACCAGATAATGAACTGACTACCAGATAACAAACTGACTACCAGATAATGAACTGACTACAAGATAACCAGATAACGAACTGACTACCAGATAACCAGATAACGAACTGACTACCAGATAACGAACTGACTACCAGATAACGAGCTGACTACCAGATAACCAGATAACGAACTGACTACCAGATAACGAACTGACTACTAGATAACGAACTGACTACCAGATAACCAGATAACGAACTGACTACCAGATAACGAACTGACTACCAGATAACGAACTGACTACCAGATAACGAACTGACTACCAGATAACGAACTGACTACCAGATAACCAGATAACGAACTGACTACCAGATAACGAACTGACTACCAGATAATGAACTGACTACCAGATAACGAACTGACTACCAGATAATGAACTGACTACCAGATAACGAACTGACTACCAGATAACGAACTGACTACCAGATAACGAACTGACTACCAGATAACGAACTGACTATCAGATAACGAACTGACTACCAGATAACGACCTGACTACCAGATAACGAACTGACTACCAGATAATGAACTGACTACCAGATAACCAGATAACGAACTGACTACCAGATAACGAACTGACTACCAGATAACGAACTGACTACCAGATAACGAACTGACTACCAGATAACGAGCTGACTACCAGATAACGAACTGACTACCAGATAACGAACTGACTACCAGATAACGAACTGACGACCAGATAACCAGATAACGATCTGACTACCAGATAACGAACTGACTACCAGATAACGAACTGACGACCAGATAACCAGATAACGAGCTGACTACCAGATAACGAACTGACTACCAGATAACGAACTGACGACCAGATAACCAGATAACGAACTGACTACCAGATAATGAACTGACTACCAGATAATGAACTGACTACCAGATAACGAACTGACTACCAGATAACCAGATAACGAACTGACTACCAGATAACCAGATAACGAACTGACTACCAGATAACGAACTGACGACCAGATAACCAGATAACGATCTGACTACCAGATAACGAACTGACTACCAGATAACCAGATAACGAACTGACTACCAGATAACGAACTGACTACCAGATAACGAACTGACTACCAGATAACGAACTGACGACCAGATAACCAGATAACGAACTGACTACCAGATAACGAACTGACTACCAGATAACGAACTGACGACCAGATAACCAGATAACGAACTGACTACCAGATAACCAGATAACGAACTGACTACCAGATAACGAACTGACTACCAGATACCCAGATAACGAACTGACTACCAGATAACAAACTGACTACCAGATAACGAACTGACTACCAGATAACGAACTGACTACCAGATAACGAACTGACTATCAGATAACCAGATAACGAACTGTCTACCAGATAACGAACTGACTACCAGATAACGAACTGACTACCAGATAACCAGATAACGAACTGACTACCAGATAACGAACTGACTACCAGATAACGAACTGACTACCAGATAACGAACTGACTACCAGATAACGAACTGACTACCAGATAACGAACTGACTACCAGATAACCAGATAACGAACTGACTACCAGATAACGAACTGACTACCAGATAACGAACTGACTACCAGATAACGAACTGACTACCAGATAACGAACTGACTACCAGATAACGAACTGACTACCAGATAACGAACTGACTACCAGATAACGAACTGACTACCAGATAACGAGCTGACTACCAGATAACCAGATAACGAACTGACTATCAGATAACGAACTGACTACCAGATAACGAACTGACTACCAGATAACGAACTGACTACCAGATAACGAGCTGACTACCAGATAACCAGATAACGAACTGACTACCAGATAACGAACTGACTATCAGATAATGAACTGACTACCAGATAACGAACTGACTACCAGATAACGAACTGACTACCAGATAACGAACTGACTACCAGATAACGAACTGACTACCAGATAACGAACTGACTACCAGATAACGAACTGACTACCAGATAACGAACTGACTACCAGATAACGAACTGACTACCAGATAACGAACTGACTACCAGATAATGAACTGACTACCAGATAACGAACTGACTACCAGATAACGAACTGACTACCAGATAACGAACTGACTACCAGATAACGAACTGACTACCAGATAATGAACTGACTACCAGATAACCAGATAACGAACTGACTACCAGATAACGAACTGACTACCAGATAACCAGATAACGATCTGACTACCAGATAACGAACTGACTACCAGATACCCAGATAACGAACTGACTACCAGATAACGAACTGACTACCAGTTACCCAGATAACGAACTGACTACCAGATAACGAACTGACTACCAGATAACCAGATAACGAACTGACTACCAGATAACGAACTGACTACCAGATAACCAGATAACGAACTGACTACCAGATAACCAGATAACGAACTGACTACCAGATAACGAACTGACTACCAGATAACGAACTGACTACCAGATAACCAGATAACGAACTGACTACCAGATAACCAGATAACGAACTGACTACCAGATAACGAACTGACTACCAGATACCCAGATAACGAACTGACTACCAGATAACGAACTGACTACCAGATAACGAACTGACTACCAGATAACGAACTGACTACCAGATAACGAACTGACTACCAGATAACCAGATAATGAACTGACTACCAGATAACGAGCTGACTACCAGATAACGAACTGACTACCAGATAACGAACTGACTACCAGATAACGAACTGACTACCAGATAACGAACTGACTACCAGATAACGAGCTGACTACCAGATAACCAGATAACGAACTGACTACCAGATAACGAACTGACTACCAGATAACGAACTGACTACCAGATAACGAACTGACTACCAGATAACGAACTGACTACCAGATAACGAACTGACTACCAGATAACGAACTGACTACCAGATAACGAACTGACTACCAGATAACGAACTGACTACCAGATAATGAACTGACTACCAGATAACCAGATAACGAACTGACTACCAGATAACGAACTGACTACCAGATAACGAGCTGACTACCAGATAACGAACTGACTACCAGATAACGAACTGACTACCAGATAACCAGATAACAAACTGACTACCAGATAACGAACTGACTACCAGATAACGAACTGACTACCAGATAACCAGATAACAAACTGACTACCAGATAACGAACTGACTACCAGATAACGAACTGACTACCAGATAACCAGATAACGAACTGACTACCAGATAACGAACTGACTACCAGATAACGAACTGGCTACCAGATAACGAACTGACTACCAGATAACGAACTGACTACCAGATAACGAACTGACTACCAGATAACGAACTGACTACCAGATAACGAACTGACTACCAGATAACGAACTGACTACCAGATAACGAACTGACTACCAGATAACGAACTGACTACCAGATAACGAACTGACTACCAGATAACGAACTGACTACCAGATAACGAACTGACTACCAGATAACGAACTGACTACCAGATAACCAGATAACGAACTGACTACCAGATAACGAACTGACTACCAGATAACGAACTGACGACCAGATAACCAGATAACGAACTGACTACCAGATAACGAGCTGACTACCAGATAACCAGATAACGAACTGACTACCAGATAACGATCTGACTACCAGATAACGAACTGACTACCAGATAACGAACTGACTACCAGATAACGAACTGACTACCAGATAACGAACTGACTACCAGATAACGAACTGACTACCAGATAACGAACTGACTACCAGATAACGAGCTGACTACCAGATAACCAGATAACGAACTGACTACCAGATAACGAACTGACTACCAGATAACGAACTGACTACCAGATAACGAACTGACTACTAGATAACGAACTGACTACCAGATAACCAGATAACGAACTGACTACCAGATAACGAACTGACTACCAGATAACGAGCTGACTACCAGATAACCAGATAACGAACTGACTACCAGATAACGAACTGACTACCAGATAACAAACTGACTACCAGATAACGAACTGACTACAAGATAACGAACTGACTACCAGATAACGAACTGCCTACCAGATAACGAACTGACTACCAGATAACGAACTGCCTACCAGATAACGAACTGACTACAAGATAACGAACTGACTACCAGATAACGAACTGACTACCAGATAACGAACTGACTACCAGATAACGAACTGACTACCAGATAACGAGCTGACTACCAGATAACCAGATAACGAACTGACTACCAGATAACGAACTGACTACCAGATAACGAACTGACTACCAGATAACGAACTGACTACCAGATAACGAACTGCCTACCAGATAATGAACTGACTACCAGATAACGAACTGACTACCAGATAACGAACTGACTACCAGATAACGAACTGACTACCAGATAACGAACTGACGACCAGATAACCAGATAACGAACTGACTACCAGATAACGAACTGACTACCAGATAACGAACTGACTAACAGATAACGAACTGACTACCAGATAACGAACTGACTACCAGATAACGAACTGACTACCAGATAACCAGATAACGAACTGACTACCAGATAACGAACTGACTACCAGATAACGAACTGACTACCAGATAATGAACTGACTACCAGATAACGAACTGACTACCAGATAACGAACTGACTACCAGATAACGAACTGACTACCAGATAACGAACTGACTACCAGATAACGAACTGACTACCAGATAACGAACTGACTACCAGATAATGAACTGACTACCAGATAACCAGATAACGATCTGACTACCAGATAACGAACTGACTACCAGATAACGAACTGACTACCAGATAACGAACTGACTACCAGATAACGAACTGACTACCAGATAACGAACTGACTACCAGATAACGAACTGACTACCAGATAACGAACTGACTACCAGATAACCAGATAACGAACTGACTACCAGATAACGAACTGACTACCAGATAACGAACTGACTACCAGATAACGAACTGACTACCAGATAATGAACTGACTACCAGATAACGAACTGACTACCAGATAACGTGCTGACTACCAGATAACGAACTGACTACCAGATAACCAGATAACGAACTGACTACCAGATAACGAACTGACTACCAGATAACCAGATAACGAACTGACTACCAGATAACGAACTGACTACCAGATAACGAGCTGATTACCAGATAACGAACTGACTACCAGATAACGAACTGACTACCAGATAACGAACTGACTACCAGATAACGAACTGACTACCAGATAACGAACTGACTACCAGATAACGAACTGACTACCAGATAACGAACTGACTACCAGATAACCAGATAACGAACTGACTACCAGATAACGAACTGACTACCAGATAACGAACTGACTACCAGATAACGAACTGACTACCAGATAACCAGATAACGAACTGACTACCAGATAACCAGATAACGAACTGACTACCAGATAACGAACTGACTACCAGATAACGAACTGACTACCAGATAACGAACTGACTACCAGATAACCAGATAACGAACTGACTACCAGATAACGAGCTGACTACCAGATAACCAGATAACGAACTGACTACCAGATAACGAACTGACTACCAGATAACGAACTGACTACCAGATAACGAACTGACTACCAGATAACGAACTGACTACCAGATAACCAGATAACGAACTGACTACCAGATAACGAACTGACTACCAGATAACCAGATAACGAACTGACTACCAGATAACCAGATAACGAACTGACTACCAGATAACGAACTGACTACCAGATAACGAACTGACTACCAGATAACGAGCTGACTACCAGATAACCAGATAACGAACTGACTACCAGATAACGAGCTGACTACCAGATAACGAACTGACTACCAGATAACGAACTGACTACCAGATAACGAACTGACTACCAGATAACGAACTGACTACCAGATAACGAACTGACTACCAGATAACGAACTGACTACCAGATAACGAACTGACTACCAGATAACGAACTGACTACCAGATAACCAGATAACGAACTGACTACCAGATAACGAACTGACGACCAGATAACGAACTGACTACCAGATAATGAACTGACTACCAGATAACCAGATAACGAACTGACTACCAGATAACGAACTGACTACCAGATAACCAGATAACGAACTGACTACCAGATAACGAACTGACTACCAGATAACGAACTGACTACCAGATAAAGAACTGACTACCAGATAACGAACTGACTACCAGATAACGAACTGACTACCAGATAACGAACTGACTACCAGATAACGAGCTGACTACCAGATAACGAACTGACTACCAGCTAACCAGATAATGAACTGACTACCGGATAACGAACTGACTACTAGATAACGAGCTGACTACCAGATAACGAGCTGACTACCAGATAATGAACTGACGACCAGATAACGAACTGACTACCAGATAACGAACTGACTACCAGATAACCAGATAACGAACTGACTACCAGATAACGAACTGACTACCAGATAACGTGCTGACTACTAGATAACCAGATAACGAACTGACTACCAGATAACGAACTGACTACCAGATAACGAACTGACTACCAGATAACGAACTGACTACCAGATAACGAACTGACTACCAGATAACCAGATAACGAACTGACTACCAGATAACGAACTGACTACCAGATAACGAACTGACTACCAGATACCCAGATAACGAACTGACTACCAGATAACGAGCTGACTACTAGATAACCAGATAACGAACTGACTACCAGATAACGAACTGACTACCAGATAACGAACTGACTACCAGATAACGAGCTGACTACTAGATAACCAGATAACGAACTGACTACCAGATAACGAACTGACTACCAGATAACGAACTGACTACCAGATAACGAACTGACTACCAGATAACGAACTGACTACCAGATAACGAACTGACTACCAGATAACGAGCTGACTACCAGATAACCAGATAACGAACTGTCTACCAGATAACGAACTGACTACCAGATAACGAACTGACTACCAGATAACGAACTGACTACCAGATAACGAACTGACTACCAGATAACGACCTGACTACAAGATAACGAACTGACTACCAGATAACGAACTGACTACCAGATAACCAGATAACGAACTGACTACCAGATAACCAGATAACGAGCTGACTACCAGATAACGAACTGACTACCAGATAACGAACTGACTACCAGATACCCAGATAACGAACTGACTACCAGATAACGAGCTGACTACTAGATAACCAGATAACGAACTGACTACCAGATAACGAACTGACTACCAGATAACCAGATAACAAACTGACTACCAGATAACGAACTGACTACCAGATAACGAACTGACTACCAGATAACGAACTGACTACCAGATAACCAGATAACGAACTGACTACCAGATAACGAACTGACTACCAGATAACCAGATAACGAACTGACTACCAGATAACGAACTGACTACCAGATAACGAACTGACTACCAGATAACCAGATAACAAACTGACTACCAGATAACGAACTGACTACCAGATAACGAACTGACTACCAGATAACCAGATAACGAACTGACTACCAGATAACGAACTGACTACCAGATAACCAGATAACGAACTGACTACCAGATAACGAACTGACTACCAGATAACGAACTGGCTACCAGATAACGAACTGACTACCAGATAACGAACTGACTACCAGATAACCAGATAACGAACTGACTACCAGATAACGAACTGACTACCAGATAACGAACTGACTACCAGATAACGAACTGACTACCAGATAACGAACTGACTACCAGATAACCAGATAACGAACTGACTACCAGATAACGAACTGACTACCAGATAACGAACTGGCTACCAGATAACGAACTGACTACCAGATAACGAACTGACTACCAGATAACCAGATAACGAACTGACTACCAGATAATGAACTGACTACCAGATAACGAACTGACTATCAGATAACCAGATAACGAACTGACTACCAGATAATGAACTGACTACCAGATAACGAACTGACTACCAGATAACCAGATAACGAACTGACTATCAGATAACGAACTAACTACCAGATAACGAACTGACTACCAGATAACGAACTGACTACCAGATAACGAACTAACTACCAGATAACGAACTGACTACCAGATAACCAGATAACGAACTGACTACCAGATAACGAACTGACTACCAGATAACGAACTGACTACCAGATAACCAGATAACGAACTGACTACCAGATAATGAACTGACTACCAGATAACGAACTGACTACCAGATAACGAACTAACTACCAGATAACGAACTGACTACCAGATAACGAACTGACTACCAGATAACGAACTGACTACCAGATAACCAGATAACGAACTGACTACCAGATAACGAGCTGACTACCAGATAACGAACTGACTACCAGATAACCAGATAACGAACTGACTACCAGATAACCAGATAACGAACTGACTACCAGATAACCAGATAACGAACTGACTACCAGATAACGTGCTGACTATCAGATAACCAGATAACGAACTGACTACCAGATAATGAACTGACTACCAGATAATGAACTGACTACCAGATAACGAACTGACTACCAGATAACGAACTGACTACCAGATAACGAACTGACTACCAGATAACGAACTGACTACCAGATAACCAGATAACGAACTGACTACCAGATAACGAACTGACTACCAGATAACGAGCTGACTACCAGATAATGAACTGACTACCAGATAACCAGATAACGAACTGACTACCAGATAACGAACTGACTACCAGATAACGAACTGACTACCAGATAACGAACTGACTACCAGATAACCAGATAACGAACTGACTACCAGATAACCAGATAACGAACTGACTACCAGATAATGAACTGACTACCAGATAACGAGCTGACTACCAGATAACGAACTGACTACCAGATAACGAACTGACTACCAGATAACCAGATAACGAACTGACTACCAGATAACCAGATAACGAACTGACTACCAGATAATGAACTGACTACCAGATAACGAACTGACTACCAGATAACGAACTGACTACCAGATAACGAGCTGACTACCAGATAACGAACTGACTACCAGATAACGAGCTGACTACCAGATAACCAGATAACGAACTGCCTACCAGATAACGAACTGACTACCAGATAACCAGATAACGAACTGACTACCAGATAACGAACTGACTACCAGATAACGAACTGACTACCAGATAACGAACTGACTACCAGATAACGAACTGACTACCAGATAACGAACTGACTACCAGATAACGAACTGACTACCAGATAACGAACTGACTACCAGATAACGAACTGACTACTAGATAACCAGATAACGAACTGACTACCAGATAACGAACTGACTACCAGATAACCAGATAACGAACTGACTACCAGATAACGAACTGACTACCAGATAACGAACTGACTACCAGATAACGAACTGACTACCAGATAACGAACTGACTACCAGATAACGAACTGACTACCAGATAACGAACTGACTACCAGATAACGAACTGACTACCAGATAACGAACTGACTACCAGATAACGAGCTGACTACCAGATAACGAACTGACTACCAGATAACGAACTGACTACCAGATAACGAACTGACTACCAGATAACGAGCTGACTACCAGATAACGAACTGACTACCAGATAACGAACTGACTACCAGATAACGAACTGACTACCAGATAACGAACTGACTACCAGATAACGAACTGACTACCAGATAACAAACTGACTACCAGATAACGAACTGACTACCAGATAACAAACTGACTACCAGATAACGAACTGACTACCAGATAACGAACTGACTACCAGATAACTAGCTGACTACCAGATAACGAACTGCCTACCAGATAACGAACTGACTACCAGATAACCAGATAACGAACTGACTATCAGATAACGAACTGACTATCAGATAACGAACTGACTACCAGATAACGAACTGACTACCAGATAACGAACTGACTACAAGATAACGAACTGACTATCAGATAACGAACTGACTATCAGATAACGAACTGACTACCAGATAACGAACTGACTACCAGATAACCAGATAACGATCTGACTACCAGATAACGAGCTGACTACAAGATAACGAACTGACTACCAGATAACGAACTGACTACCAGATAATGAACTGACTACCAGATATGAACTGACTACCAGATAACGAACTGACTACCAGATAACTAGCTGACTACCAGATAACCAGATAACGAACTGACTACCAGATAACGAACTGACTACCAGATAACGAACTGACTACCAGATAACGAACTGACTACCAGATAACGAACTGACTACCAGATAACGAACTGACTACCAGATAACCAGATAACGAACTGACTATCAGATAACGAACTGACTATCAGATAACGCACTGACTACCAGATAACGAACTGACTACCAGATAACCAGATAACGAACTGTCTACCAGATAACGAGCTGACTACCAGATAACGAACTGACTACCAGATAACTAGCTGACTACCAGATAACCAGATAACGAACTGACTACCAGATAACGAACTGACTACCAGATAACGAGCTGACTACCAGATAACGAACTGACTACCAGATAACTAGCTGACTACCAGATAACCAGATAACGAACTGACTACCAGATAACCAGATAACGAACTGTCTACCAGATAACGAGCTGACTACCAGATAACGAACTGACTACCAGATAATGAACTGACTACCAGATAACGAACTGACTACCAGATAACGAACTGACTACCAGATAACGAACTGTCTACCAGATAACGAGCTGACTACCAGATAACGAACTGACTACCAGATAACGAACTGACTACCAGATAATGAACTGACTACCAGATAACGAACTGACTACCAGATAACGAACTGACTACCAGATAACTAGCTGACTACCAGATAACCAGATAACGAACTGACTACCAGATAACGAACTGACTACCAGATAACCAGATAACGATCTGACTACCAGATAACGAACTGACTACCAGATAACCAGATAACGAACTGACTACCAGATAACGAACTGACTACCAGATAACCAGATAACGAACTGACTATCAGATAACCAGATAACGAACTGACTACCAGATAACGAACTGACTACCAGATAACGAACTGACTACCAGATAACGAACTGACTACTAGATAACCAGATAACGAACTGACTACCAGATAACCAGATAACGAACTGACTACCAGATAACGAACTGACTACCAGATAACGAACTGACTACCAGATAACGAACTGACTACCAGATAACGAACTGACTACCAGATAACGAACTGACTACCAGATAACGAACTGACTACCAGATAACGAACTGACTACCAGATAACGAACTGACTACCAGATAACGAACTGACTACCAGATAACGAGCTGACTACCAGATAACGAACTGCCTACCAGATAACGACCTGACTACCAGATAACCAGATAACGAACTGACTACCAGATAACCAGATAACGAACTGACTACCAGATAACCAGATAACGAACTGACTACCAGATAACGAACTGACTACCAGATAACGAGCTGACTACCAGATAACGAACTGACTACCAGATAACCAGATAACGAACTGACTACCAGATAACGAACTGACTACCAGATAACGAACTGACTACCAGATAACGAACTGACTACCAGATAACGTGCTGACTATCAGATAACCAGATAACGAACTGACTACCAGATAATGAACTGACTACCAGATAACCAGATAACGAACTGACTACCAGATAACGAACTGACTACCAGATAACGAACTGACTACCAGATAACGAACTGACTACCAGATAACGAACTGACGACCAGATAACCAGATAACGATCTGACTACCAGATAACGAACTGACTACCAGATAACGAACTGACTACCAGATAATGAACTGACTACCAGATAACCAGATAACGATCTGACTACCAGATAACGAACTGACTACCAGATAACGAACTGACTACAAGATAACGAACTGACTACCAGATAACGAACTGACTACCAGATAACGAACTGACTACCAGATAACGAACTGACTACCAGATAACGAACTGACTACCAGATAACGAACTGACTACTAGATAACCAGATAACGAACTGACTACCAGATAACGAACTGACTACCAGATAACCAGATAACGATCTGACTACCAGATAACGAACTGACTACCAGATAACGAACTGACTACAAGATAACGAACTGACTACCAGATAACGAACTGCCTACCAGATAACGAACTGACTACAAGATAACGAACTGACTACCAGATAACCAGATAATGAACTGACTACCAGATAACGAACTGACTACAAGATAACGAACTGACTACCAGATAACCAGATAATGAACTGACTACCAGATATCGAACTGACTACCAGATAACGAACTGACTACCAGATAACCAGATAACGAACTGACTACCAGATAACGAACTGACTACCAGATAACGAACTGACTACCAGATAACCAGATAACGAACTGACTACCAGATAACGAGCTGACTACCAGATAACGAACTGACTACCAGATAACGAACTGACTACCAGATAACGAGCTGACTACCAGATAACGAACTGACTACCAGATAACCAGATAACGAACTGACTACCAGATAACGAACTGACTACCAGATAACGAGCTGACTACCAGATAACGAACTGACTACAAGATAACGAACTGACTACAAGATAACGAACTGACCAACAGATAACGTGCTGACTACCAGATAACGAACTGACTACCAGATAACGTGCTGACTACCAGATAACGAACTGACTACCAGATAACGAACTGACTACCAGATAATGAACTGACTACCAGATAACGAACTGACTACCAGATAACGAACTGACTACCAGATAACGAACTGACTACCAGATAACGAACTGACTACCAGATAACGAACTGACTACCAGATAACCAGATAACGAACTGACTACCAGATAACCAGATAACGAACTGACTACCAGATAACGAACTGACTACCAGATAACGAACTGACTACCAGATAACGAACTGACTACCAGATAACGAGCTGACTACCAGATAACGAACTGACTACCAGATAACGAGCTGACTACCAGATAACCAGATAACGAACTGACTACCAGATAACGAACTGACTACCAGATAACCAGATAACGAACTGACTACCAGATAACGAACTGACTACCAGATAACGAACTGACTACCAGATAACGAACTGACTACCAGATAACGAAATGACTACCAGATAACGAACTGACTACCAGATAACGAACTGACTACCAGATAACGAACTGACTACCAGATAACGAACTGACTACTAGATAACCAGATAACGAACTGACTACCAGATAACGAACTGACTACCAGATAACCAGATAACGAACTGACTACCAGATAACGAACTGACTACCAGATAACGAACTGACTACCAGATAACGAACTGACTACCAGATAACGAACTGACTACCAGATAACGAACTGACTACCAGATAACGAACTGACTACCAGATAACGAGCTGACTACCAGATAACGAACTGACTACCAGATAACGAACTGACTACCAGATAACGAACTGACTACCAGATAACGAGCTGACTACCAGATAACGAACTGACTACCAGATAACGAACTGACTACCAGATAACGAACTGACTACCAGATAACGAACTGACTACAAGATAACGAACTGACTATCAGATAACGAACTGACTATCAGATAACGAACTGACTACCAGATAACAAACTGACTACCAGATAACGAACTGACTACCAGATAACAAACTGACTACCAGATAACGAACTGACTACCAGATAACGAACTGACTACCAGATAACTAGCTGACTACCAGATAACGAACTGCCTACCAGATAACGAACTGACTACCAGATAACCAGATAACGAACTGACTATCAGATAACGAACTGACTATCAGATAACGAACTGACTACCAGATAACGAACTGACTACCAGATAACGAACTGACTACCAGATAACGAACTGACTACAAGATAACGAACTGACTATCAGATAACGAACTGACTATCAGATAACGAACTGACTACCAGATAACGAACTGACTACCAGATAACCAGATAACGATCTGACTACCAGATAACGAGCTGACTACAAGATAACGAACTGACTACCAGATAACGAACTGACTACCAGATAATGAACTGACTACCAGATATGAACTGACTACCAGATAACGAACTGACTACCAGATAACTAGCTGACTACCAGATAACCAGATAACGAACTGACTACCAGATAACGAACTGACTACCAGATAACGAACTGACTACCAGATAACGAACTGACTACCAGATAACGAACTGACTACCAGATAACGAACTGACTACCAGATAACCAGATAACGAACTGACTATCAGATAACGAACTGACTATCAGATAACGCACTGACTACCAGATAACGAACTGACTACCAGATAACCAGATAACGAACTGTCTACCAGATAACGAGCTGACTACCAGATAACGAACTGACTACCAGATAACTAGCTGACTACCAGATAACCAGATAACGAACTGACTACCAGATAACGAACTGACTACCAGATAACGAGCTGACTACCAGATAACGAACTGACTACCAGATAACTAGCTGACTACCAGATAACCAGATAACGAACTGACTACCAGATAACCAGATAACGAACTGTCTACCAGATAACGAGCTGACTACCAGATAACGAACTGACTACCAGATAATGAACTGACTACCAGATAACGAACTGACTACCAGATAACGAACTGACTACCAGATAACGAACTGTCTACCAGATAACGAGCTGACTACCAGATAACGAACTGACTACCAGATAACGAACTGACTACCAGATAATGAACTGACTACCAGATAACGAACTGACTACCAGATAACGAACTGACTACCAGATAACTAGCTGACTACCAGATAACCAGATAACGAACTGACTACCAGATAACGAACTGACTACCAGATAACCAGATAACGATCTGACTACCAGATAACGAACTGACTACCAGATAACCAGATAACGAACTGACTACCAGATAACGAACTGACTACCAGATAACCAGATAACGAACTGACTATCAGATAACCAGATAACGAACTGACTACCAGATAACGAACTGACTACCAGATAACGAACTGACTACCAGATAACGAACTGACTACTAGATAACCAGATAACGAACTGACTACCAGATAACCAGATAACGAACTGACTACCAGATAACGAACTGACTACCAGATAACGAACTGACTACCAGATAACGAACTGACTACCAGATAACGAACTGACTACCAGATAACGAACTGACTACCAGATAACGAACTGACTACCAGATAACGAACTGACTACCAGATAACGAACTGACTACCAGATAACGAACTGACTACCAGATAACGAGCTGACTACCAGATAACGAACTGCCTACCAGATAACGACCTGACTACCAGATAACCAGATAACGAACTGACTACAAGATAACCAGATAACGAACTGACTACCAGATAACCAGATAACGAACTGACTACCAGATAACGAACTGACTACCAGATAACGAGCTGACTACCAGATAACGAACTGACTACCAGATAACCAGATAACGAACTGACTACCAGATAACGAACTGACTACCAGATAACGAACTGACTACCAGATAACGAACTGACTACCAGATAACGTGCTGACTATCAGATAACCAGATAACGAACTGACTACCAGATAATGAACTGACTACCAGATAACCAGATAACGAACTGACTACCAGATAACGAACTGACTACCAGATAACGAACTGACTACCAGATAACGAACTGACTACCAGATAACGAACTGACGACCAGATAACCAGATAACGATCTGACTACCAGATAACGAACTGACTACCAGATAACGAACTGACTACCAGATAATGAACTGACTACCAGATAACCAGATAACGATCTGACTACCAGATAACGAACTGACTACCAGATAACGAACTGACTACAAGATAACGAACTGACTACCAGATAACGAACTGACTACCAGATAACGAACTGACTACCAGATAACGAACTGACTACCAGATAACGAACTGACTACCAGATAACGAACTGACTACTAGATAACCAGATAACGAACTGACTACCAGATAACGAACTGACTACCAGATAACCAGATAACGATCTGACTACCAGATAACGAACTGACTACCAGATAACGAACTGACTACAAGATAACGAACTGACTACCAGATAACGAACTGCCTACCAGATAACGAACTGACTACAAGATAACGAACTGACTACCAGATAACCAGATAATGAACTGACTACCAGATAACGAACTGACTACAAGATAACGAACTGACTACCAGATAACCAGATAATGAACTGACTACCAGATATCGAACTGACTACCAGATAACGAACTGACTACCAGATAACCAGATAACGAACTGACTACCAGATAACGAACTGACTACCAGATAACGAACTGACTACCAGATAACCAGATAACGAACTGACTACCAGATAACGAGCTGACTACCAGATAACGAACTGACTACCAGATAACGAACTGACTACCAGATAACGAGCTGACTACCAGATAACGAACTGACTACCAGATAACCAGATAACGAACTGACTACCAGATAACGAACTGACTACCAGATAACGAGCTGACTACCAGATAACGAACTGACTACAAGATAACGAACTGACTACAAGATAACGAACTGACCAACAGATAACGTGCTGACTACCAGATAACGAACTGACTACCAGATAACGTGCTGACTACCAGATAACGAACTGACTACCAGATAACGAACTGACTACCAGATAATGAACTGACTACCAGATAACGAACTGACTACCAGATAACGAACTGACTACCAGATAACGAACTGACTACCAGATAACGAACTGACTACCAGATAACGAACTGACTACCAGATAACCAGATAACGAACTGACTACCAGATAACCAGATAACGAACTGACTACCAGATAACGAACTGACTACCAGATAACGAACTGACTACCAGATAACGAACTGACTACCAGATAACGAGCTGACTACCAGATAACGAACTGACTACCAGATAACGAGCTGACTACCAGATAACGAACTGACTACCAGATAACCAGATAACGAACTGACTACCAGATAACGAACTGACTACCAGATAACCAGATAACGAACTGACTATCAGATAACCAGATAACGAACTGACTACCAGATAACGAACTGACTACCAGATAACGAACTGACTACCAGATAACGAACTGACTACTAGATAACTAGCTGACTACCAGATAACCAGATAACGAACTGACTACCAGATAACCAGATAACGATCTGACTACCAGATAACGAACTGACTACCAGATAACCAGATAACGAACTGACTACCAGATAACGAACTGACTACCAGATAACCAGATAACGAACTGACTATCAGATAACCAGATAACGAACTGACTACCAGATAACGAACTGACTACCAGATAACGAACTGACTACCAGATAACGAACTGACTACTAGATAACCAGATAACGAACTGACTACCAGATAACCAGATAACGAACTGACTACCAGATAACGAACTGACTACCAGATAACGAACTGACTACCAGATAACGAACTGACTACCAGATAACGAACTGACTACCAGATAACGAACTGACTACCAGATAACGAACTGACTACCAGATAACGAACTGACTACCAGATAACGAACTGACTACCAGATAACGAACTGACTACCAGATAACGAGCTGACTACCAGATAACGAACTGCCTACCAGATAACGACCTGACTACCAGATAACCAGATAACGAACTGACTACAAGATAACCAGATAACGAACTGACTACCAGATAACCAGATAACGAACTGACTACCAGATAACGAACTGACTACCAGATAACGAGCTGACTACCAGATAACGAACTGACTACCAGATAACCAGATAACGAACTGACTACCAGATAACGAACTGACTACCAGATAACGAACTGACTACCAGATAACGAACTGACTACCAGATAACGTGCTGACTATCAGATAACCAGATAACGAACTGACTACCAGATAATGAACTGACTACCAGATAACCAGATAACGAACTGACTACCAGATAACGAACTGACTACCAGATAACGAACTGACTACCAGATAACGAACTGACTACCAGATAACGAACTGACGACCAGATAACCAGATAACGATCTGACTACCAGATAACGAACTGACTACCAGATAACGAACTGACTACCAGATAATGAACTGACTACCAGATAACCAGATAACGATCTGACTACCAGATAACGAACTGACTACCAGATAACGAACTGACTACAAGATAACGAACTGACTACCAGATAACGAACTGACTACCAGATAACGAACTGACTACCAGATAACGAACTGACTACCAGATAACGAACTGACTACCAGATAACGAACTGACTACTAGATAACCAGATAACGAACTGACTACCAGATAACGAACTGACTACCAGATAACCAGATAACGATCTGACTACCAGATAACGAACTGACTACCAGATAACGAACTGACTACAAGATAACGAACTGACTACCAGATAACGAACTGCCTACCAGATAACGAACTGACTACAAGATAACGAACTGACTACCAGATAACCAGATAATGAACTGACTACCAGATAACGAACTGACTACAAGATAACGAACTGACTACCAGATAACCAGATAATGAACTGACTACCAGATATCGAACTGACTACCAGATAACGAACTGACTACCAGATAACCAGATAACGAACTGACTACCAGATAACGAACTGACTACCAGATAACGAACTGACTACCAGATAACCAGATAACGAACTGACTACCAGATAACGAGCTGACTACCAGATAACGAACTGACTACCAGATAACGAACTGACTACCAGATAACGAGCTGACTACCAGATAACGAACTGACTACCAGATAACCAGATAACGAACTGACTACCAGATAACGAACTGACTACCAGATAACGAGCTGACTACCAGATAACGAACTGACTACAAGATAACGAACTGACTACAAGATAACGAACTGACCAACAGATAACGTGCTGACTACCAGATAACGAACTGACTACCAGATAACGTGCTGACTACCAGATAACGAACTGACTACCAGATAACGAACTGACTACCAGATAATGAACTGACTACCAGATAACGAACTGACTACCAGATAACGAACTGACTACCAGATAACGAACTGACTACCAGATAACGAACTGACTACCAGATAACGAACTGACTACCAGATAACCAGATAACGAACTGACTACCAGATAACCAGATAACGAACTGACTACCAGATAACGAACTGACTACCAGATAACGAACTGACTACCAGATAACGAACTGACTACCAGATAACGAGCTGACTACCAGATAACGAACTGACTACCAGATAACGAGCTGACTACCAGATAACCAGATAACGAACTGACTACCAGATAACGAACTGACTACCAGATAACCAGATAACGAACTGACTACCAGATAACGAACTGACTACCAGATAACGAACTGACTACCAGATAACGAACTGACTACCAGATAACGAACTGACTACCAGATAACGAACTGACTACCAGATAACGAACTGACTACCAGATAACGAACTGACTACCAGATAACGAACTGACTACTAGATAACCAGATAACGAACTGACTACCAGATAACGAACTGACTACCAGATAACCAGATAACGAACTGACTACCAGATAACGAACTGACTACCAGATAACGAACTGACTACCAGATAACGAACTGACTACCAGATAACGAACTGACTACCAGATAACGAACTGACTACCAGATAACGAACTGACTACCAGATAACGAACTGACTACCAGATAACGAACTGACTACCAGATAACGAGCTGACTACCAGATAACGAACTGACTACCAGATAACGAACTGACTACCAGATAACGAACTGACTACCAGATAACGAGCTGACTACCAGATAACGAACTGACTACCAGATAACGAACTGACTACCAGATAACGAACTGACTACCAGATAACGAACTGACTACCAGATAACGAACTGACTACCAGATAACAAACTGACTACCAGATAACGAACTGACTACCAGATAACAAACTGACTACCAGATAACGAACTGACTACCAGATAACGAACTGACTACCAGATAACTAGCTGACTACCAGATAACGAACTGCCTACCAGATAACGAACTGACTACCAGATAACCAGATAACGAACTGACTATCAGATAACGAACTGACTATCAGATAACGAACTGACTACCAGATAACGAACTGACTACCAGATAACGAACTGACTACCAGATAACGAACTGACTACAAGATAACGAACTGACTATCAGATAACGAACTGACTATCAGATAACGAACTGACTACCAGATAACGAACTGACTACCAGATAACCAGATAACGATCTGACTACCAGATAACGAGCTGACTACAAGATAACGAACTGACTACCAGATAACGAACTGACTACCAGATAATGAACTGACTACCAGATATGAACTGACTACCAGATAACGAACTGACTACCAGATAACTAGCTGACTACCAGATAACCAGATAACGAACTGACTACCAGATAACGAACTGACTACCAGATAACGAACTGACTACCAGATAACGAACTGACTACCAGATAACGAACTGACTACCAGATAACGAACTGACTACCAGATAACCAGATAACGAACTGACTATCAGATAACGAACTGACTATCAGATAACGCACTGACTACCAGATAACGAACTGACTACCAGATAACCAGATAACGAACTGTCTACCAGATAACGAGCTGACTACCAGATAACGAACTGACTACCAGATAACTAGCTGACTACCAGATAACCAGATAACGAACTGACTACCAGATAACGAACTGACTACCAGATAACGAGCTGACTACCAGATAACGAACTGACTACCAGATAACTAGCTGACTACCAGATAACCAGATAACGAACTGACTACCAGATAACCAGATAACGAACTGTCTACCAGATAACGAGCTGACTACCAGATAACGAACTGACTACCAGATAACGAACTGACTACCAGATAATGAACTGACTACCAGATAACGAACTGACTACCAGATAACGAACTGTCTACCAGATAACGAGCTGACTACCAGATAACGAACTGACTACCAGATAACGAACTGACTACCAGATAACGAACTGACTACCAGATAACGAACTGACTACCAGATAACGAACTGACTACCAGATAACTAGCTGACTACCAGATAACCAGATAACGAACTGACTACCAGATAACGAACTGACTACCAGATAACCAGATAACGATCTGACTACCAGATAACGAACTGACTACCAGATAACCAGATAACGAACTGACTACCAGATAACGAACTGACTACCAGATAACCAGATAACGAACTGACTATCAGATAACCAGATAACGAACTGACTACCAGATAACGAACTGACTACCAGATAACGAACTGACTACCAGATAACGAACTGACTACTAGATAACCAGATAACGAACTGACTACCAGATAACCAGATAACGAACTGACTACCAGATAACGAACTGACTACCAGATAACGAACTGACTACCAGATAACGAACTGACTACCAGATAACGAACTGACTACCAGATAACGAACTGACTACCAGATAACGAACTGACTACCAGATAACGAACTGACTACCAGATAACGAACTGACTACCAGATAACGAACTGACTACCAGATAACGAACTGACTACCAGATAACGAACTGACTACCAGATAACGAGCTGACTACCAGATAACGAACTGACTACCAGATAACGACCTGACTACCAGATAACCAGATAACGAACTGACTACCAGATAACCAGATAACGAACTGACTACCAGATAACCAGATAACGAACTGACTACCAGATAACGAACTGACTACCAGATAACGAGCTGACTACCAGATAACGAACTGACTACCAGATAACCAGATAACGAACTGACTACCAGATAACGAACTGACTACCAGATAACGAACTGACTACCAGATAACGAACTGACTACCAGATAACGTGCTGACTATCAGATAACCAGATAACGAACTGACTACCAGATAATGAACTGACTACCAGATAACCAGATAACGAACTGACTACCAGATAACGAACTGACTACCAGATAACGAACTGACTACCAGATAACGAACTGACTACCAGATAACGAACTGACGACCAGATAACCAGATAACGATCTGACTACCAGATAACGAACTGACTACCAGATAACGAACTGACTACCAGATAATGAACTGACTACCAGATAACCAGATAACGATCTGACTACCAGATAACGAACTGACTACCAGATAACGAACTGACTACAAGATAACGAACTGACTACCAGATAACGAACTGACTACCAGATAACGAACTGACTACCAGATAACGAACTGACTACCAGATAACGAACTGACTACCAGATAACGAACTGACTACTAGATAACCAGATAACGAACTGACTACCAGATAACGAACTGACTACCAGATAACCAGATAACGATCTGACTACCAGATAACGAACTGACTACCAGATAACGAACTGACTACAAGATAACGAACTGACTACCAGATAACGAACTGCCTACCAGATAACGAACTGACTACAAGATAACGAACTGACTACCAGATAACCAGATAATGAACTGACTACCAGATAACGAACTGACTACAAGATAACGAACTGACTACCAGATAACCAGATAATGAACTGACTACCAGATATCGAACTGACTACCAGATAACGAACTGACTACCAGATAACCAGATAACGAACTGACTACCAGATAACGAACTGACTACCAGATAACGAACTGACTACCAGATAACCAGATAACGAACTGACTACCAGATAACGAGCTGACTACCAGATAACGAACTGACTACCAGATAACGAACTGACTACCAGATAACGAGCTGACTACCAGATAACGAACTGACTACCAGATAACCAGATAACGAACTGACTACCAGATAACGAACTGACTACCAGATAACGAGCTGACTACCAGATAACGAACTGACTACAAGATAACGAACTGACTACAAGATAACGAACTGACCAACAGATAACGTGCTGACTACCAGATAACGAACTGACTACCAGATAACGTGCTGACTACCAGATAACGAACTGACTACCAGATAACGAACTGACTACCAGATAATGAACTGACTACCAGATAACGAACTGACTACCAGATAACGAACTGACTACCAGATAACGAACTGACTACCAGATAACGAACTGACTACCAGATAACGAACTGACTACCAGATAACCAGATAACGAACTGACTACCAGATAACGAACTGACTACCAGATAACGAACTGACTACCAGATAACCAGATAACGAACTGACTACCAGATAACGAGCTGACTACCAGATAACCAGATAACGAACTGACTACCAGATAACGAACTGACTACCAGATAACGAACTGACTACCAGATAACGAACTGACTACCAGATAACGAACTGACTACCAGATAACGAACTGACTACTAGATAACCAGATAACGAACTGACTACCAGATAACGAACTGACTACCAGATAACCAGATAACGAACTGACTACCAGATAACGAACTGACTACCAGATAACGAACTAACTACAAGATAACGAACTGACTACCAGATAACGAACTGCCTACCAGATAACGAACTGACTACCAGATAACGAACTGACTACCAGATAACGAACTGACTACAAGATAACGAACTGACTACCAGATAACGAACTGCCTACCAGATAACGAACTGACTACAAGATAACGAACTGACTACCAGATAACCAGATAATGAACTGCCTACCAGATAACCAGATAACGAACTGACTACCAGATATCGAACTGACTACCAGATAACCAGATAACGAACTGACTACCAGATATCGAACTGACTACCAGATAACGAGCTGACTACCAGATAACGAACTGACTACAAGATAACGAACTGACTACAAGATAACGAACTGACCAACAGATATCGAACTGACTACCAGATAACGAGCTGACTACCAGATAACGAGCTGACTACCAGATAACGAACTGACTACAAGATAACGAACTGACTACAAGATAACGAACTGACTACCAGATATCGAACTGACTACCAGATAACGTGCTGACTACCAGATAACGAACTGACTACCAGATAACGAACTGACTACCAGATAATGAACTGACTACCAGATAATGAACTGACTACCAGATAACGTGCTGACTACCAGATAACGTGCTGACTACCAGATAACGTGCTGACTACCAGATAACGAACTGACTACCAGATAACGAACTGACTACCAGATAATGAACTGACTACCAGATAATGAACTGACTACCAGATATGAACTGACTACCAGATAACGAACTGACTACCAGATAACGAACTGACTACCAGATAACCAGATAACGAACTGACTACCAGATAATGAACTGACTACCAGATAACGAACTGACTACCAGATAATGAACTGACTACCAGATAACGAACTGACTACCAGATAATGAACTGACTACCAGATAATGAACTGACTACCAGATATGAACTGACTACCAGATAACGAACTGACTACCAGATAACGAACTGACTACCAGATAACGAACTGACTACCAGATAACCAGATAACGAACTGACTACCAGATAATGAACTGACTACCAGATAATGAACTGACTACTAGATAACAAACTGACTACCAGATAACGAACTGACTACTAGATAACAAACTGACTACCAGATAATGAACTGACTACAAGATAACGAACTGACTACCAGATAACGAACTGACTACGAGATAACGAACTGACTACTAGATAACGAACTGACTACCAGATAACGAACTGACTACAAGATAACAAACTGACTACCAGATAACGAACTGACTACAAGATAACGAACTGACTACAAGATAACCAGATAACGAACTGACTACAAAATAAACAGATAACTGACTGACTACAAGATAATGAACTGACTACCAGATAACCAGATAATGAGCTGACTACCAGATAATGAACTGACTACCAGATAACGAGCTGACTACCAGATAATGAACTGACTACCAGATAATGAACTGACTACCAGATAACCAGATAACGAACTGACTACCAGATAACCAGATAATGAGCTGACTACCAGATAATGAACTGACTACCAGATAACCAGATAACGAACTGACTACCAGATAACGAGCTGACTACCAGATAATGAACTGACTACCAGATAACCAGATAACGAGCTGACTACAACATATCGAACTGACTAACAGATAATGAACTGACTACAAGATAACGAACTGACTACCAGATAACGAACTGACTACCAGATAATGAACTGACTACCCGATTCAACCTGAAAAGGGAAATAACTCAAAAGCTAAGGACCTTTCAGGACATTCACATTTGGACACAACATTACCTTAGAGTCTCCCGGGGTGAACTGAGTACCAGAAAACGCGTGGAGGTCACCAAAAAGTTTAGCTGAGGCCAAAACCGTGAGCAGAGAGGTTTTGTTGGAAAGGACCTTCAGATCTATTAACTCCTGAGGCTCAAAGGTGGCTGCACACAGTGCCTCCAAAACACGCACCAAGTCCCATGTGGGCACCACAGGTTTGGAGACCAGTCTGAGATGACATAGACCTTTCAGGAAATGAACAACCAGGGGCTGGGCCCCCCGGTGAGGGTCCATCAATTTCTACATGACACGCTCAAGATAGCGGCCATGTACCCTTTTAACGTGGAGAATGACAGTCTCTGCTCTAAAAAGCCCCCGTAGGAGCATAATCCCTCACAGAGCACTGAAAATAAATGTTTCTTGGCACCAGAGCTCAAATGCTTGACATTTACACGCGTATCTGCATTGTTCGTTGCCATGGCGCCATGGGTAGCAGCCTATTTGGGTTCTCAGCTCCAGCTAATTTCTTGTTAATCACAATTGACTCCCAGTCATGAGTCCCCTATGGGGAGGGGTACCCCCTTGTGGACAGAGAACAAATCGCCCAACTTATTAGTCGCACCCTGGAGAGATCGATATACCCCTTTAACCCTGTGAACACCTTGGTATGCTGGGAACCAAAGGGGCCTTCTTCGGGATCAGTGTCCCTTCCATGGGACGGTTGAGCTAACGTAGGCTAATGCGATTAGCATGAGGTTGTAAGTAACAAGAACATTTCCCAGGACTTAGACACATCTGATATGGGCAGAAAGCTTAAATTCTTGTTAATCTAACTGCACTGTCCAATTTACAGTAGCTATTACAGTGAAATAACACCATGCTATATAAAGTATTCCAAACTTTAAAATTGGATTGATTTGGATGTGATACTATGGATCACACATTTATAACAGATGTAGATAGATGTCAGGATTCATAAAAAAGAGAAGGGAGGGTGTAGTGGGTTGAAAACAAAGTCACTACAAATAGACACCCCTTTGCTATACATGTATATTTTTAACCAATGTATTCATGAATCTGTCTTAATTCATCTAAATTGTATTTTCTACATGCTTTAGCACTAGTAGTCAATCAAGCCAATATATGGTGCTGTTGCACTGTGTTGGAGGAACAGCAAGTTCTAGCCAAACTATTCTTCAGAATAAAGAAACCGCCAGAACTTCGCAGATGTAAACATGTGTCAGTTCTTTTTACGATTTTCTGGATTTTTTGTTTTAGATTCCGTCTCTCACAGTTGAAGTGTACCTATGATGAAAAAATTACAGACCTCTACATGCTTTGTAAGTAGGAAAACCTGCAAAATAGGCAGTGTATCAAATACTTGTTCTCCCCACTGTATGTAGTAGAACTTTCAAACGTTCTAATATCGAAAGAATACGTCAGAACATGCTATGTAACAATGACAAGAAGATAGTTCAGGGTGTGTTCCATCACACACTTTTACCAAGGGCTCAGTGAAAAATGCACGAAAATCAGAGATGATCTCAAGAAACATACCTCTGATTGTAGTGTGACTGACGAGTTAATCCTCGAGCAGATAACACACTCAGCCAGTGAGGAAGCAGATAGACAGAAACGTCTAGGTCGCAGTGCTAGGCACAAACCTGTAGGGGACAGTGAATATTATGACCAGTCTCCCCCCCCCCCCCCCCCACTCAGGATGATGGTGAAGTGAAAGCCAATCGCACAGCCATCCAGGAGCTGACTGGAACAGTGTCTGCACTGGCTAAAAACCTGGAGGAAAAGATAAAACCTGCTGCAACCTCCCCCACCCTCTGGAGGCACAAGGATATTCCTCTCCACCACCATCCAGAGCAACGATGACAGACACGGCCCACACTAAGGGTACATTTCAAGACTGTGTCCAGCAGAGCATTGAAAGCTGCCCACACTGCTTCTCTTTGTTGACAAGAAGGACACAGAGATGTCGGCTGCCTAATGAGACGTCGGGAAACAGGGGTCCAGCTCACTGGCGAGGGACAGAAACAGGGGTCCAGCTCACTGGCGAGGGACAGAAACAGGGGTCCAGCTCACTGGCGAGGGACAGAAACAGGGGTCCAGCTCACTGGCGAGGGACAGAAACAGGGGTCCAGCTCACTGGCGAGGGACAGACAGTGACCGCTGCAAACAAAACGTCCCCTACTCCAAATCAACTGTGTGAAAACAGCTACACGTCTACACACAGGAACATCAAAAAAACACTCGGTGTTAGACACCCAAGGTGAAACGCGTCGCACAGCTTATTGGCAATGAATGTGTGGTCTCATGCCGATGTAATGGAGTCAAAGTTGAGATGTTGTTAGCCAATGAGGCACAGTCTAGCATTGTAGGGAGGGCCTGGGTAGAGAACGCTTTGCCAAGTGTTGAGATCCAACCCCTTGAGAATTTGTTAACTGAAAGCCAGCTCCACGTGACTACTGTCCCCTTTGATGGATGGATTGAAATGTCCCTGAAGCTTCTGAGTAGTAAACATGGGAAAATGGCCATACATGTGCCTATGCTAGTTAGTCAGAGCCGTGTAGACTGTCCTCTAGTAGGCCTTAATGTCATAGAGAAACTCATCAGAGAAAACAGTAAACAGACTGATGGTGTCAATCTCAGTGCTGAGGGAGGTGATGAATGTAAAAGAAAAAAGCTGCTGAAACTATGGTCTCTAACATTTAAAGTGATGGCCTGATGACTCCTTGCTGTCCCCAGTCCACCTGGTCATGCTGCTGCTCCAGTTTAACTTCTCTAGGGTATTTGAGACGGTAGCGTCCCACCTCGTCAACAGCCAGTGAAACTGCAGGGCGCCAAATTCAAAACAACAGAAATCCCATAATTTAAATTCCTCAAACATACAAGTGTTTTACACCATTTTAAAGATACACTTGTTGTAAATCCAGCCAAAGTGTCCGATTTCAAAAAGGTTTTACGACGAAAGCACACCAAACGATTATGTTAGGTATGAGCCAAGTCTCAGAAAAAGACAGCCATTTTTCCAGCCAAAGAGAGCAGTAACAAAAAGCAGACATAGAGATAAAATGAATCACTAACCTTTGATGATCTTCATCAGATGACACTCATAGGACTTCATGTTACACAATACATGTATGTTTTGTTCGGTGAAGTTCATATTTATATGCAAAAATCTGAGTTTAGACGGGACGCTACTGTCTCACTTGGCAAAAAGCCTGAGAAAATGCAGAGCGCCAAATTAAAATGAATTACTATGAAAATTACTATAAAATCAAACTTTCATTAAATCACACATGAAAAATACCAAATTAAAGCTACACAGGTTGTGAATCCAGCCAACATGTCAGAATTCAAATAAGCTTTTCGGCGAAAGCATACGATGCTATTATCTGAGGAAAGCACCATTGTAATCAAGAGAGATACGCATATTTCAACCCTGCAGGCGCGACACAAAACGCAGAAAAAAAATATAATTCATGCCTTACCTTTAACGAGCTTCTGTTGTTGGCACTCCAATATGTCCCATAAACATCACAAATGGTCCTTTTGTTCGATTAATTCCGTCTATATATATCCAAAATGTCCATTTATTTGGCACGTTTGATCCAGAAAAACACAGGTTCCAACTTGCTCAAACGTGACAACAAAATATATCAAAGGTTACCTGTAAACTTTGCCAAAAAATGTCAAACGACTTTTGTAATACAACTTTAGGTATTTTTTAACGTTAATAATCGATAAAATTTAAGACAGGAAGATCTGTGTTATATATATATACAGGATTAAAACCAACTATAGCAATCTTTCTGCTCACGCGCTTCGATCTAACATGACACCTCCAGTGACTCGACCTCAAGATGGCCGTACTTCTTCATTACACAAAGGAATAACCTCAACCAATTTCTCAGGACTGTTGACATCCAGTGGAAGCCGTAGGAACTGCAAGCAGGTGGCTTAGAAATCTGGTTTCCCAATGAAACCTCATTGAAAAGAGAGTGACCTCAAAAAAAACTAATCTGAATGGTTTGTCCTTGGGGTTTCGCCTGCTAAATAGGTTCTGTTATACTCACAGATATGATTTAAACAGTTTTAGAAACTTCAGAGTGTTTTCTATCCAAATCTACTAACAATATGCATATCTTATCTTCTGGGGATGAGTAGCTGGCAGTTGAATTTGGGTATGCTTTTCATCCAAACGTGAAAATGCTGCCCCCTACCCTAGAGAAGTTAAACTGTTCTGCTTGTGGCTATAGAACCCTGACGTGTTCACCAGACTTTGTCCCGGACCTGCTGTTTTGGACTCTCTTCTTACCGCAACTGCTTTCTTTATCTCTGAGTGATCGGCTATGAAAAGCCAACTGCCATATACTCCTGAGGTGCTGACCTGTGTCACCCTCTACAACCACTGTGAATGTTATTATTTGACCCTGCTGGTCATCTATGAAAGTTTGAACATCTTGGCCATGTACTCTTGTAATCTCCACCCGGCGCAGCCAGAAGAGGACTGGCCACCCCTCAGAGCCTGGTTCCTCTCTAGGTTTCTTCCTAGATTCCTGTCACACTCTGATCTAGTTTACCTGTCCTTGTGATTGTCACCACCCCCTCCAGGTGTTGCTTATTATCCCCGGTGTATTTATCTCTGTGTTTCCTGTCTCTCTGTGCCAGTTCCTCCTGTTTTCCCCATTGGTCCCCGGTGTATTTACCCCTATGTTTCCTGTCTCTCTGTGCCAGTTCCTCCTGTTATCCCCATTGGTCCCCGGTGTATTTACCCCTATGTTTCCTGTCTCTCTGTGGCCGTTTGTCTTGTTTGCCAAGTCAACCAGCGTTTTTCCTCGCTCCTATTTTTCCCCAGTCTGTTTGTTTCCTCGTGGTTAAACCCTTGCCTGTCCTGACTCCGAACCACTGTGCCTGTTCTGACTACCAGCCTACCTATCTATGTTTCCGACTGAGGAGGATCATGTTAGAACACCAAAAACCAGGCCAGGGTCCGACGGGAGCCCGTGTTTTGGTCTCGGGTCTGGTTTCTGACCCCTGACCTCGAGACTGCCTATCGTCTGATACTGTTTGTACTGTTTGGTTTATGAACTCTCGCCTGTCCCCAACCTGCCTACTCCCCTTTGTTATAATACATATCGGAGCTCTACCATCTCCTTCCTGTGTCTGCATTTGGGTCTCGCCTTGTGTCCTTATAGTTCCTGCCTTTCCAGGGAGTTTTTCCTAGCCACCGTGCTTCCACATCTGCATTGCTTGGAGTTTTAGGCTGGGTTTCTGTATAGCACTTTGTGACATTGGCTGATGTAAAAAGGACTTTATATTTTCATTTGCTTGATTGATTGATTGATTGATTGTTGAAGAAATGTCCCTGAGCTGTTTGGTAAAAGGAGGAAAGAAGGACTTACCATTCCTACAGGTGTTGTTGTCTTAGGTCTCTCTTTATGTAGTGTTGTCTCTCTTGTCGTGTTGTGTGTTTTGTCCTATGTTATAAAAAAACAAAAAAAGTAAATCCCACGTCCCCGCAGGAGGCCTTTTGCATTTTGGTAGGCCGTAATTGTAAACAAGAATAAGTTCTTAACTGATTTGCCTAGTTAAAAAAAATATATACAAAAACATAAAATAGCTGAGGTGAAATCAGAGCCTGGCTGGAGGGAGGAACAATGATTTTAGTAAAAAAAAATTACCCCATTTTCGTGTCCAATTGGTAGTTACTGTAATGTGTCATCGCTGCAACTCCAGTAGGGAGATGCGAATGTTGGGAGCCGTGCGTCCTCCAAAACACAAACCAACCAAGCCACACTGCTTCTTGACACAACGCCCACTTAACGGGATCTCAGCCGTAAGAAGTTACCCCGGAAGCCGGCTATACCAACGTGTCGGAGGAAACACTGTACACCTGGCGACCGTGTCAGCGTGCACTGTGCCTAGGCCGCCACAGGAGTCACTAGTGAGTGATGGGACAAGGACATCCCTGCCGGTCAAACCCTCCCCTAACCTGGATGATGCTCGGCCAATTGTGTGCCACCCCATGGGCCTCCTGGTCGTGGCCGGCTGCGACAGAACCTGGACTCGATGCAGTGCCTTAGACCAATGCGCCACTGGGTAGGGCCCTGAACAATGATGTTTGAGTCAGCCGTGGACAGCCATTGCCCAGAAGGTTTAGAACTGTTTCCATGACTCGTGAATGTGCCCTGTTGAGCCTCGAAGGTGGTACAAATTCCAATTCAGAACTCCATACAACATCACATTTACCTCTCTCAGAGAACAGTGCTCAGAGAACAGTGCTCAGAGAACACAGAGAAGTGATGGATGACATCAGACCTGTCATCACAACACCTGACTGTCAGAAGAAGCATGTGAGTCAGTCTAGTGATGCTTTCCAATGCTCCACTCAGCTTCACCATTGTAGAGAAAAGCGAGTCACACACCAGTTGAGTCCAGAGAAAAATGTCACCCACCTGTTGACTTAGAACATCTACAGGAAGAGGAACAGAAAATAGTCTGAAGAATTCTGTTAGAAGAATCTGACGAGTTCGCACAGGAAGTTGGAGATACAGTGGTTCTTCCTGTTTAAAGTTGCGGCATACTGCAGCACAACATGCCGGGTGCCACAGAATTCTATGGCACGTTATTTAAGTGTCAGCCATTGTTAGCAGAATGACACAATTTACCACAAACTGCCACCATGTACCACAAACGGTCGTGACATAAAGCTAAACATTTTTAAAGGAAGAACCAATGTATCGGCTGCATTCGGAACCTTAAGCTGAAACTGAACTTGAATGATCACATGCCTGTCCGGGAAAGTTACAACTCTTTTCCCGAAACCTCTATACAAAGAGGTGACAGAATATATCCAAAAACTACTGGAGAGACGCTCGATCAAGATATCCACATTTCCACATTCATCCCCGGTGGTCTTCGTGCAAGAAGGACAGCAGCCGACGGGTTATGTGTCGACTTCAGGGAGCTGAGTTGCAAGTAAAGATGGCGCCAATAGAGATGGCAGCTTCGCTTCTAGTCTTTAGGAAACTGTGCAGTATTTTTTTTTTATATATTATTTATTACATTGTTAGTCCAGAAAGCCTCAAGTGTTATTACATACAGACGGGAAGAAATACTGGATATCAGAGAGACGTCTACTTACCAGCACAACCAGCACTACGACCAGGAATACAACTTTCCCAAAGCAGATCCTTTGTCTGCACCTCCCAGGGCATTTGAACTGATTCCAGACGCCGACCTAAAACTGGACAACCAGGTAAAGGATTGTCTGTAACGCCACGGTCCACACGGGTGAAGGTTTTCAAGACTGTCAAGTGGTGGAGATGTGGTGAGTTCGGTGCAGTCCGAAGAGTACACGTTTGAAAGCAAGTGCACACTCTGCAATGGTCATGGGCACACCTACTTCAACTGTCCACTATAGACGGACAAACAAACAGATGCCAGGAGTCATCAAAAAGAGGAGTGGAGATGTTGGAGTTGGAGATAATGAGTTGAAAACAAAAGTCATTAGAAACAGACAACCCTTAAATATAATAATTATAGTTTAAACCAATTTGTTTATGTCTTTGTCATAATTCATCTAAATTGTTTTTTCTACAGGCTTAATTATTAGTAGTCCATCAGGCCAATACATGGTGCTGTTCCACTGGGGTAGGAGGAGAAACAGCAAGTTCTGGCCAAGCGCGCAGACCATTCTTCAGAATAAAGAAAGCGCCAGCACTTTGCAGATGTAAACTTCTGTCCGTTCTTTTCACTAGCAGGTATGTAACAGACCGTACAAATGTTCTATTATCGAAAGAATGTGTAATAACATGCTATTTAATAACTCTGTCAAGGTGTTACAACGTTAGGAAAGGTTTTGTGTTGTTTTTTGTGTCAAACTGAGTTTTTTAAAGTTTTTTATTTCACCTTTATTTAACCAGGTAGGCAAGTTGAGAACAAGTTCTCATTTACAATTGCGACCTGGCCAAGACAAAGCAAACACATACAACAACACAGAGTTACACATGGAGTAAAACAAACATACAGTCAATAATACAATAGAAAAATAAGTCTATATACAATGTGAGCAAATGAGGTGAGATAAGGGAGGTAAAGGCAAAAAAAAGGCCATGGTGGCGAAGTAAATACAATATAGCAAGTAAAACACTGGAATGGTAGATTTGCAGTGGAAGAATGTGCAACGTAGAAATGGAAATAATGGGGTGCAAAGGAGCAAAATAAATACATAAATACAGTAGGGGGAGAAGTGAGAACACGATTTACAATGAGTGACAGTATACTGTATGTTAGCTTGATGCTAGCTGAGGTAAAAACAATTTACAAGTCACAGAGTCAATGTTTACTGAGTAGCTGACTTGTACTGGATTTTGTCTAGGAGATTTTATAAAGAAACCAGTTGTTAGGGATTTCTGAGTATGTTTTACATGTTAATGGTTTTGTGTAAAAATGTGCTCACGTGCTGGTAAACTGGCCATGCACGCTTAGTCTGTAGGGTGGACTTTTAGTGCAGACAGTGCTGGTGCATGAGAGAGAGACAATTTTATGGAAGTGCTACTATCTTAAAGCTGAATGTATTGTTGTCAGTTCTGTGTAGTGGTAGAGGTACATAAAAAAAACGTTCCATTTTTTTGTCTTCATATATACCTTTTCAATACATTTTGGTTTGCATGTGAAATCATACAGTAAGACAGGTTTATTTGTGTAACATTTTAGAATTCTGCTTTAGGTAAAGTGCATTTATGTTGTGTAATTTAACGTGTGCACTTGTTTAATGTGAAAAGTAAAAACAAGAAATAAGACAATTGAACAAGAAAAAGAATATTCTTCAGAATAAAGAAAGCGGCAGAACGTTGCAGACGTAAACTTTGCAAATGTATTACAGGTCACCTCAGCTACTCTACTCTACTCTACTGTATTACAGGTCACCTCAGCTACTCTACTCTACTCTACTGTATTACAGGTCACCTCAGCTACTCTACTCTACTCTACTGTATTACAGGTCACCTCAGCTACTCTACTCTACTCTACTGTATTACAGGTCACCTCAGCTACTCTACTCTACTCTACTGTATTACAGGTCACCTCAGCTACTCTACTCTACTCTACTGTATTACAGGTCACCTCAGCTACTCTACTCTACTCTACTGTATTACAGGTCACCTCAGCTACTCTACTCTACTGTTTTCTACTCTACTCTACTGTATTCTACTCTACTCTACTGTATTCTACTCTACTCTACTGTTTTCTACTCTACTCTACTCTACTCTACTGTATTCTACTCTACTCTACTGTTTTCTACTCTACTCTACTGTTTTCTACTCTACTCTACTCTACTCTACTGTATTCTACTCTACTCTACTGTTTTCTACTCTACTCTACTCTACTGTATTCTACTCTACTCTACTCTACTGTTTTCTACTCTACTCTACTCTATTCTACTCTACTCTACTGTTTTCTACTCTACTCTACTCTACTGTATTCTACTCTACTCTACTCTACTGTATTCTACTCTACTCTACTGTATTCTACTCTACTCTACTGTTTTCTACTCTACTCTACTGTTTTCTACTCTACTCTACTCTACTGTATTCTACTCTACTCTACTGTATTCAACTCTACTCTACTCTACTGTATTCTACTCTACTCTACTCTACTCTACTGTATTCTACTCTACTCTACTCTACTGTATTCTACTCCACTCTACTGTTTTCTACTCTACTCTACTCTACTGTATTCTACTCTACTCTACTCTACTGTTTTCTACTCTACTCTACTCTACTGTTTTCTACTCTACTCTACTCTACTGTATTCTACTCTACTCTACTGTATTCTACTCTACTCTACTGTATTCTACTCTACTCTACTGTATTCTACTCTACTCTACTGTATTCTACTCTACTCTACTGTATTCTACTCTACTCTACTCTACTCTACTGTTTTCTACTCTACTCTACTGTTTTCTACTCTACTCTACTGTTTTCTACTCTACTCTACTGTTTTCTACTCTACTCTACTCTACTGTATTCTACTCTACTCTACTGTATTCAACTCTACTCTATTCTACTGTATTCTACTCTACTCTACTGTTTTCTACTCTACTCTACTCTACTCTACTGTTTTCTACTCTACTCTACTGTTTTCTACTCTACTCTACTCTACTCTACTCTACTCTACTCTACTCTACTGTTTTCTACTCTACTCTACTCTACTGTATTCTACTCTACTCTACTGTATTCAACTCTACTCTATTCTACTGTTTTCTACTCTACTCTACTGTTTTCTACTCTACTCTACTCTACTGTATTCTACTCTACTCTACTGTATTCAACTCTACTCTATTCTACTGTATTCTACTCTACTCTACTGTTTTCTACTCTACTCTACTCTACTCTACTGTTTTCTACTCTACTCTACTCTACTGTTTTCTACTCTACTCTACTCTACTGTATTCAACTCTACTCTATTCTACTGTATTCTACTCTACTCTACTGTTTTCTACTCTACTCTACTCTACTCTACTGTTTTCTACTCTACTCTACTCTACTGTATTCAACTCTACTCTATTCTACTGTATTCTACTCTACTCTACTCTACACTACTGTTTTCTACTCTACTCTACTCTACTGTATTCAACTCTACTCTATTCTACTGTATTCTACTCTACTCTACTCTACACTACTCTATTCTACACTACTCTACACTACTCTACTCTACTCTACCCTACCATACACTACACTACTCTATTCTACTGTATTCTACTCTACACTACTCTACTCTACTCTACCCTACCCTGCACTACACTACTCTATTCTACTGTATTCTACTCTACTCTACTCGACTGTATTCAACTCTACTCTATTCTACTGTATTCTACTCTATTCTACACTACTCTACACTACTCTACTCTACTCTACCCTACCCTGCACTACACTACTCTATTCTACTGTATTCTACTCTACTCTACTCGACTGTATTCAACTCTACTCTATTCTACTGTATTCTACTCTACTCTACTCTACTCTACTGTTTTCTACTCTACTCTACTCGACTGTATTCAACTCTACTCTATTCTACTGTATTCTACTCTACTCTACTCTACACTACTCTATTCTACACTACTCTACTCTACTCTACCCTACCATACACTACACTACTCTATTCTACACTACTCTACACTACTCTACTCTACTCTACCCTACCATACACTACTCTACTCTACTCTACTGTATTCAACTCTACTCTACTCTACTCTACCCTACCCTACTCTAATCTACTCTACACTACTCTATTCTACACTACTCTACACTACTCTACTCTACTCTACCCTACCCTACACTACGCTACTATATTCTACTGTATTCTACTCTACACTACTCTACACTACTCTACTCTACCCAGCAGCATACCACCCTGCATACAACTGCCGGCTTGCTTCTGAAGCTAAGCAGGGTTGGTCCTGGTCAGTCCCTGGATGGGAGACCAGATGCTGCTGGAAGTGGTGTTGGAGGGCCAGTAGGAGGCACTCTTTCCTCTGGTCTAAAAAATATCCCAATGCCCCAGGGCAGTGATTGGGGACACTGCCCTGTGTAGGGTGCCGTCTTTCGGATGGGACGTTAAACGGGTGTCCTGACTCTCTGAGGTCATTAAAGATCCCATGGCACTTATCGTAAGAGTAGGGGTGTTAACCCCGGTGTCCTGGCTAAAATTCCCAATCTGGCCCTTAAACCATCATGGCCACCTAATCATCCCCAGCTTACAATTGGCTCATTCATCCCCCTCCTTTCCCCTGTAACTATTCCCCAGGTCGTTGCTGCAAATGAGAACGTGTTCTCAGTCAACTTACCTGGTAAAATAACGGTAAAATAAATAAATAAATAAAACTCTACTCTACCCTACTCTTTTCTACTGTATTCTAATCTACCCTACTCTACTCTACTCTACACTACTCTACACTACACTACTCTACTCTACACTACTGTATTCTACCCTACTCTACTCTACACTACGCTACTATATTCTACTGTATTCTACTCTACACTACTCTACACTACTCTACTCTACCCAGCAGCATACCACCCTGCATACAACTGCCGGCTTGCTTCTGAAGCTAAGCAGGGTTGGTCCTGGTCAGTCCCTGGATGGGAGACCAGATGCTGCTGGAAGTGGTGTTGGAGGGCCAGTAGGAGGCACTCTTTCCTCTGGTCTAAAAAATATCCCAATGCCCCAGGGCAGTGATTGGGGACACTGCCCTGTGTAGGGTGCCGTCTTTCGGATGGGACGTTAAACGGGTGTCCTGACTCTCTGAGGTCATTAAAGATCCCATGGCACTTATCGTAAGAGTAGGGGTGTTAACCCCGGTGTCCTGGCTAAAATTCCCAATCTGGCCCTTAAACCATCATGGCCACCTAATCATCCCCAGCTTACAATTGGCTCATTCATCCCCCTCCTTTCCCCTGTAACTATTCCCCAGGTCGTTGCTGCAAATGAGAACGTGTTCTCAGTCAACTTACCTGGTAAAATAACGGTAAAATAAATAAATAAATAAAACTCTACTCTACCCTACTCTTTTCTACTGTATTCTAATCTACCCTACTCTACTCTACTCTACACTACTCTACACTACACTACTCTACTCTACACTACTGTATTCTACCCTACTCTACTCTACCCTACTCTTTTCTACTGTATTCTAATCTACCCTACTCTACTCTACTCTACTCTACTGTATTCTACTGTATTCTACTGTATTCTAATCTACCCTACTCTACTCCACTCTACACTACTCTACCCTACTCTACTCTACTGTATTCTACTCTACCCTACTCTACTCTACTGTATTCTACTCTACTCTACTCTACTGTATTCTATTCTACTCTACTCTACTCTACTGTATTCTACTTTACCCTACTCTACTGTATTCTACTCCACTCTACTCTACTCTACTGTATTCTATTCTACCCTACTCTACTCTACTCTACTGTATTCTACTCTACTCTACTGTATTCTACTCTACTCTACTGTATTCTACTGTATTCTACTCTACTCTACTCTACTCTACTCTACTCCACTCTACTCTACTGTATTCTACTAGATTCTACTGTATTCTACTCTACTCTACTGTATTCTACTCTACTCTACTCTATTCTACTGTATTCTACTCTACTCTATTCTACTGTATTCTACTCTATTCTACTGTATTCTACTCTACTCTACTCTATTCTACTGTATTCTACTCTACTCTATTCTACTGTATTCTACTCTATTCTACTGTATTCTACTCTACTCTACTCCACTCTACCCTACTCTACTCTACTCTACTGTATTCTACTCTACTCTACTGTATTCTACTCTACTCTACTCTACTCTATTCTACTCTACTGTATTCTACTGTATTCTATTCTTCTCTACTCTACTCTACTCTACTGTATTCTATTCTACTCTACTCTACTCTACTCTACTCTACTGTATTCTACTCTACTCTACTCTACTGTATTATTTTCTACTCTACTCTACTCTACTCTACTCTACTCTACTGTATTCTATTCTACTCTACTCTACTCTACTCTACTGTATTCTATTCTACTCTACTCTACTGTATTCTATTCTACTCTACTCTACTCTACTCTACTCTACTCTACTGTATTCTACTCTACTCTACTCTACTGTATTCTTTTCTACTCTACTCTACTCTACTCTACTCTACTCTAGCCTACTTTACCCTACTCTACTGTATTCTACTCCACTCTACTCTACTCTACTGTATTCTATTCTACTCTACTCTACTCTACTGTATTAAATTCTACTCTACTGTACTCTACTCTACTCTACTCTACTGTATTCTATTCTAATCTACTCTACTCCACTCTACTCTACTGTATTCTATTCTACTCTACCCTACTCTACTCTACTCTACTGTATTCTACTGTATTCTATTCTACTCTACTCTACTCTACTGTATTCTATTCTACTATACCCTACTCTACTCTACTCTCCTGTATTCTACTCTACTCTACTGTATTCTATTCTACTCTACTCTACTCTCCTGTATTCTACTCTACTCTACTCTACTGTATTCTACTCTACTCTACTCTACTGTATTCTATTCTACTCTACTCTACTCTACTGTATTCTACTCTACTGTACTGTATTCTACTCTACTCTACTGTATTCTACTCTACCCTACTCTACTCTACTGTATTCTACTCTACTTTACCCTACTGTATTCTACTCTACTCTACTCTACTCTACTCTACTTTACCCTACTCTACTGTATTCTACTCCACTCTACTCTACTCTACTGTATTCTATTCTACTCTGCTCTACTCTGCTCTACTGTATTCTATTCTACTCTACTGTACTCTACTCCACTCTACTGTATTCTATTCTAATCTACTCTACTCCACTCTACTCTACTGTATTCTATTCTACTCTACCCTACTCTACTCTACTCTACTGTATTCTACTGTATTCTATTCTACTCTACTCTACTCTACTGTATTCTATTCTACTATACCCTACTCTACGCTACTCTACTGTATTCTACTCTACTCTACTCTACTGTATTCTACTCTACTCTACTATACTGTATTCTACTCTACTCTACTCTACTGTATTCTATTCTACTCTACTCTACTCTACATATATTCTACTCTACTTTACTCTACTGTATTATATTATACTCTACCCTACTCTACTCTACTCTACTGTATTCTACTCTACTCTACTGTATTCTACTCTACTCTACTCTACTGTATTCTATTCTACTCTACTCTACTGTACTCTACTCTACTGTATTCTCTTCTACTCTACTCTACTCTACTCTACTGTATTCTACTCTACTCTACTCTACTGTATTCTATTCTACTCTACCCTACTCTACTCTACTCTACTGTATTCTACTCTACTCTACTCTACTCTACTGTATTCTACTCTACTGTATTATACTCCACCCTACTCTACTGTACTCCAATCTACCCTACTCTACTCTACTCTACTGTATTCTACTCTACTGTATTATATTCTACTCTACTCTACTCTACTCTACTGTATTCTATTCTACTCTTTTCAACTCTACCCTACTCTACTCTACTGTATTCTACTCTACTCTACTCTACCCTACTGTATTCTACTCTACTCTACTCTACTCTTTTCAACTCTACTCTAGCCTACTCTACTCTACTCTACTGTATTCTACTCTACCCTACTCTAATCTACTGTATTCTACTCTACTCTACTGTATTCTACTCTACCCTACTCTACTCTACTGTATTCTACTCTACTTTACCCTACTGTATTCTACTCTACTCTTTTCAACTTTACTCTAGCCTACTCTACTCTACTCTACTGTATTCTACTCTACCCTACTCTACTCTACTGTATTCTACTCTACCCTACTCTACTCTACTGTATTCTACTCTACTCTACTCTACTGTATTCTACTCTACTCTACTCTACTTTACCCTACTCTACTGTATTCTACTCTACTCTACCCTACTCTACTCTACTGCATTCTACTCTACTGTACCTTACTCTACTCTACTCTACTGTATTCTACTCCACCCTACTCTACTGTATTCTACTCTACTCTACTGTTCTCTACTCTACTCTACTGTATTCTACTCTATTCTACTGTATTCTACTCTACTCTACTGTATTCTACTCTACTTTACCCTACTCTGCTGTATTCTACTCTTCTCTACCCTACTCTACTCTATTCTACTCTACTCTACTCTACTCTACTCTACTCTACCCTACTCTACCCTACTCTACTCTACTCTACTCTACTCTACTCTACTCTACTGTATTCTACTCTACTCTACTCTACTCCACTGCCCCAATGTAAAGATTGCCTTTCTCTCCGGCTAGTATTTGTTCCATTTTCCACCTCTGTCTGATGAAATTCAGTTGAAGTTAAAGCCTGAGATCAACCTTCTCTCTCGTTAACCTCTCTGGGATCGCCGGACGCTTGCGTCCCAACAGCCTGTTAAAATGTAGAGCGCCAGATTCAAAAAAATTATATAAAATTAAACTTGATTAAATCACACATATAAGATACCAAATTAAAGCTACACTCGTTGTGAATCCAGCCAACATGTCAGATTTCAAAAAGGCTTTTCGGCGAAAGCATAAGATGCTATTATCTGATGATAGCCCAATGTAAACAAGAGAGTGTAGCCTATTCAACCATGCTGGAGCTACTCAAAACGCAGAAATAAAATATAAAACATGCATTACCTTTGACGAGATTCTTTTGTTGGCACTCCAATATGACCCATAAACAACACAAATGGTCCTTTTGTTCGATTAATTCCGTCCATATATATCCAAATTGTCCATTTATTTGGCGCCGTTGTACCAGAAAAAGCATCGTCCAATTTGCACAGTCACGACAAAATATCTAAAAAAATTACCTCTAAACTTTGCCAAAACATTTCAAAGTACTTTTGTAATACAACTGTAGGTATTTGTAAACGTTAATAATCGATCAAATTGAAGACGGGTCAATCTGTTTTCAATACAGGATATCAACAAACTCACGGTGCTTTTCAAGTCTTGCTCAACTCTCAAACATAAATACAAGACGTCACTCCACTTCCGGGTCAATATCTTTCTCAGTTCTCTAATGAAAAACCTTAACCTTTTTCCATGCAATGGCGACATCCAGTGGAAGCAGTAGAAACTGCGTGGATAGTGATTAGAATTCTGGTTTTCCATTGAGAACACCATTGAACACACAATGACTTTAAAAAAAAAGGTTGGTCCTCAGGGTTTTGACTGCTATATAAGTTCTGTTATACTTACAGATATGATTCCAACACTTTTAGAAACTTCAGAGTGTTTTCTATCCAAATCTACTAATAATATGCATATCTTATATTCTGGGGATGAGTAGAACGAAGTTGAAATTGTGCACGCCATTTTTCCATATGTGAAAACTCTGCACCCTATCCCCATTAACATCAGTGGACAGCAGGGGAAGAACATGGCAGTGTGGATGGAGGAAGTTAGCAGAGTTCTACGTAGGTGGAGGTTGACCTGATTAGCACTTTGCTAGGAGGTTTGGCGTCACCTAGCAGGTAAAAGTTGTGTGCGTCACCTTGCTACTGACAAAGTTGTGTTTTGGTGTAGTGTTTGTGAAGGCAGGTTATTGTTTGTAGTTTTTGTGAAGGCGTTGTGTTGCTGACGGCAGGTTATTGTTTGTAGTTTTTGTGAAGGCGTTGTGTTGCTGACGGCAGGTTATTGTTTGTAGTTTTTGTGAAGGCGTTGTGTTGTGTTTTGGTGTTGTGTTTGTGATTGGACAGAACGAATGTGGACATTCCTATTATGACTTGTTGGTGGAGGGCTCCCGAGTGGCGCACTACAGACACCCTGGTTCGAATCCAGGCTGTATCACAACCGGCTGTGATTGGGAATCCCCTAGGGCAGCGCACAATTGGCCCAGCGTCATCCGGGTTTGGCTGGTGCAGGTCGTCATTGTAAATAAGAATTTGTTCTTAACTGACTTGCCTTGTTAAATAAAAAATAACTGATTTCCTAGGGGGTTTGGCATCACCACAGTGTCGATGTTGTGGGACTTTGTTGATGTTGTGTTTGCATTTTGCCAGATGGTTGGTTACTAAGCAGGGTTGTTCTACCTCAGGTACTGTGACTCATCTATGTTTCTCTGGTGATTCAGAATGCAGATCCTTTCCCACCTCCTGTACTGTGACTCATCTATGTTTCTCTGGTGAATCAGTATGCAGATCCTTTCCCACCTCCTGTACTGTGACTCATCTATGTTTCTCTGGTGAATCAGTATGCAGATCCTTTCCCACCTCCTGTACTGTGACTCATCTATGTTTCTCTGGTGAATCAGTATGCAGATCCTTTCCCACCTCCTGTACTGTGACTCATCTATGTTTCTCTGGTGATTCAGTATGCAGATCCTTTCCCACCTCCTGTACTGTGACTCATCTATGTTTCTCTGGTGATTCAGTATGCAGACCCTTTCCCACCTCCTGTACTGTGACTCATCTATGTTTCTCTGGTGATCCAGTATGCAGACCCTTTCCCACCTCCTGTACTGTGACTCATCTATGTTTCTCTGGTGATTCAGTATGCAGATCCTTTCCCACCTCCTGTACTGTGACTCATCTATGTTTCTCTGGTGATTCAGTATGCAAACCCTTTCCCACCTCCTGTACTGTGACTCATCTATGTTTCTCTGGTGATTCAGTATGCAGATCCTTTCCCACCTCCTGTACTGTGACTCATCTATGTTTCTCTGGTGATTCAGTATGCAGATCCTTTCCCACCTCCTGTACTGTGACTCATCTATGTTTCTCTGGTGATTCAGTATGCAGACCCTTTCCCACCTCCTGTACTGTGACTCATCTATGTTTCTCTGGTGATTCAGTATGCAGATCCTTTCCCACCTCCTGTACTGTGACTCATCTATGTTTCTCTGGTGATTCAGTATGCAGATCCTTTCCCACCTCCTGTACTGTGACTCATCTATGTTTCTCTGGTGATTCAGTATGCAGATCCTTTCCCACCTCCTGTACTGTGACTCATCTATGTTTCTCTGGTGATTCAGTATGCAGATCCTTTCCCACCTCCTGTACTGTGACTCATCTATGTTTCTCTGGTGATTCAGTATGCAGATCCTTTCCCACCTCCTGTACTGTGACTCATCTATATTTCTCTGGTGATTCAGTATGCAGATCCTTTCCCACCTCCTGTACTGTGACTCATCTATGTTTCTCTGGTGATTCAGTATGCAGATCCTTTCCCACCTCCTGTACTGTGACTCATCTATGTTTCTCTGGTGATCCAGTATGCAGATCCTTTCCCACCTCCTGTACTGTGACTCATCTATGTTTCTCTGGTGATTCAGTATGCAGATCCTTTCCCACCTCCTGTACTGTGACTCATCTATGTTTCTCTGGTGATTCAGTATGCAGATCCTTTCCCACCTCCTGTACTGTGACTCATCTATGTTTCTCTGGTGATTCAGTATGCAGACCCTTTCCCACCTCCTGTACTGTGACTCATCTATGTTTCTCTGGTGATCCAGTATGCAGACCCTTTCCCACCTCCTGTACTGTGACTCATCTATGTTTCTCTGGTGATTCAGTATGCAGATCCTTTCCCACCTCCTGTACTGTGACTCATCTATGTTTCTCTGGTGATTCAGTATGCAGACCCTTTCCCACCTCCTGTACTGTGACTCATCTATGTTTCTCTGGTGATTCAGTATGCAGATCCTTTCCCACCTCCTGTACTGTGACTCATCTATGTTTCTCTGGTGATTCAGTATGCAGATCCTTTCCCACCTCCTGTACTGTGACGCATCTATGTTTCTCTGGTGATTCAGTATGCAGACCCTTTCCCACCTCCTGTACTGTGACTCATCTATGTTTCTCTGGTGATCCAGTATGCAGATCCTTTCCCACCTCCTGTACTGTGACTCATCTATGTTTCTCTGGTGATTCAGTATGCAGACCCTTTCCCAGCTCCTGTACTGTGACTCATCTATGTTTCTCTGGTGATTCAGTATGCAGATCCTTTCCCACCTCCTGTACTGTGACTCATCTATGTTTCTCTGGTGATTCAGTATGCAGATTCTTTCCCACCTCCTGTACTGTGACTCATCTATGTTTCTCTTGTGATTCAGTATGCAGATCCTTTCCCACCTCCTGTACTGTGACTCATCTATGTTTCTCTGGTGATTCAGTATGCAGATCCTTTCCCACCTCCTGTACTGTGACTCATCTATGTTTCTCTGGTGATTCAGTATGCAGATCCTTTCCCACCTCCTGTACTGTGACTCATCTATGTTTCTCTGGTGATTCAGTATGCAGATCCTTTCCCACCTCCTGTACTGTGACTCATCTATGTTTCTCTGGTGATTCAGTATGCAGATCCTTTCCCACCTCCTGTACTGTGACTCATCTATGTTTCTCTGGTGATTCAGTATGCAGATCCTTTCCCACCTCCTGTACTGTGACTCATCTATGTTTCTCTGGTGATCCAGTATGCAGATCCTTTCCCACCTCCTGTACTGTGACTCATCAATGTTTCTCTGGTGATTCAGTATGCAGATCCTTTCCCACCTCCTGTACTGTGACTCATCTATGTTTCTCTGGTGATTCAGTATGCAGATCCTTTCCCACCTCCTGTACTGTGACTCATCTATGTTTCTCTTGTGATTCAGTATGCAGATCCTTTCCCACCTCCTGTACTGTGACTCATCTATGTTTCTCTGGTGATTCAGTATGCAGATCCTTTCCCACCTCCTGTACTGTGACTCATCTATGTTTCTCTGGTGATTCAGTATGCAGATCCTTTCCCACCTCCTGTACTGTGACTCATCTATGTTTCTCTGGTGATCCAGTATGCAGATCCTTTCCCACCTCCTGTACTGTGACTCATCTATGTTTCTCTGGTGATTCAGTATGCAGATCCTTTCCCACCTCCTGTACTGTGAGTCATCTATGCTACCCTGGTGATCCAGTATGCATATCCCTTCCCTCTCTAATGCCTTGAAGAACAGACGGTCCCCTATGGTTTCACTAAGCCTTGACTTAGTTGGTGGGTGGATGAATGAAAACATAGGAGAGCAAAATCCAAGAAGAGATCTTATTTTTCCCCCCGTTTTTTTCCACTAGAAACATGAGCTCTCTTTAATAACACAAAAATGAGACTCAGAGATATGAGACATATTTCTCAAATTCAGGAGAAATATAAACACATATAAACACATATAAACTCATAGTTGTCTCCCTCGGATGAAAATAAGAGATCTCTAAATAATCTTAAATGAATAATTTAACTCTCATGTATATGTTTTTATGCATGAGACAATGCTATTAGAGCTAGACTACGAATGACTTTAAAAGAATCGAGGTAAGGGGACAATTGTCAAAATAAGGTTTAACATTAAGTGTTTGAAGATCAAGTGTTTGCTGTAAACTTAAATAATGTTTTAGCTAGCTAGCTAATGTCAGCTGAATTGTGGCTAGCTAGCTAGCTATGGTGCTACATTATATAATGTGACCTAGCTATCTAGTTAACTACCTAAACATATTTTATGGAGCAAATGTTAACTAGCTAGCTAGCCACCTGGCAAGTTTAGGGTTGAATAGCTATCTAGGTTGTTTGCTAACTAGCTAGCAATAAGACTTGCTAAATGAAACTATTCTAGCTAGCAGCTAATGTTGGCTAGTTACACATGCTAACATAGTTTAGATATAGTTAACGTTAGTCAAGGTGGTCCAAATAATTTACTTAACTAACGTTAGATTTTGTTAAAGTAGCTTGTTATCTAAATCATAAATGAAATATTTAGGAATAATGTATTTCTTGCCACCCATTCTGAAACTGACTGCAGCTCTTTAAGTGTTGCAGTCATTTCAGTCGCTGTAGTAGCTGATGTGTATAGTGTTGAGTCATCTGCATACATAGACATACTGGCTTTACAGCTGCCCTGGGGAATTCCTGATTCTACATTGATTATGGTGGAGAGGCTTCCATTAAAGTAGTTGAAAATATCAGTTGGTTTTGTGATGAGTGAGCCATCTGATTCAACGAATGATGGAGTTGAGATTGCCTTTTTTCCCCAAAATTCATTGAACTTGCTCCAAAGCTTTTTGCCCTCATTCTTTATGTAATTTATCTTGGTTTCATAGTCTAGTTTCTTCTTCTTTTTATTCAGTTTAGTCACGTTTTCTCAATTTGCAGTTTGTTTGGCAATCAGTTGTGCAGCCAGACATATTTGCCATTGCTTTTGCCTCATCCCTCTCAACCATACCATTTTTAAATTCCTCATCAATCCACTGAGATTTAACAGCTTTTACAGTCATTTCCTTGGTGGGTGCGTGCGTGTTAGTAACTGGGATTAGCAATTTTATAAATGTGTCAAGTGCAGAGTCTGGTTCTCCTCATTACACACTACGGCTCAACAAATATTTTTCACATCAGCAACATAGAAAATGTACTGTATGGCCTCAAACACTATATTAAGCCCAGCCTTTGGAACTTTAGTTTTCCTAGATATGGTTACTATATTGTATTTCTCCTGTCTTTTCCGGTGTCCTGTGTGAATTTAAGTATGCTCTCTCCAATTCTTTCTTTCTTTCATTCTATCTCTCTCTCTCTCGGAGGACCTGAGCCCTAGAACCATGCCTCAGGACTACCTGTCCTGATGAGTCCTGGCTGTCCCCAGTCCACCTGGTCATGCTGCTGCTCCAGTTTCAACTGTTCTGCCTGCGGCTATGGAACCCTGACCTGTTCACCGGACGTGCTACCTGTCCCAGACCTGCTGTTTTCAACTCTCCAGAGACAGCAGGATCGGTAGAGACACTCTGAATGATCGGCTATGAAAAGCCAACTGACATTTACTCCTGAGGTGCTGACCTGTTGCACCCTCTACAACCACTGTGATTATTATTATTTGACCCTGCTGGTCATCTATGAACATTTGAACATTTGGCCATGTTCTGTTATAATCTCCACCCGGCAAAGCCAGAAGAGGACTAACCACCCCTCATAGCCTGGTTCTTCTCTAGGTTTCTTCCTAGGATCTGGCCTTTCTAGGGAGTTTTTCCTAGCCACCGTGCTTCTACACCTGCATTGCTTGCTGTTTTTGGTTTTAGGCTGGGTTTCTGTACAGCACTTTGAGATATCAGCTGATGTAAGAAGGGCTATATAAATATATTTGATTTGATATCACTACATCAGATGGATCTGGATACTGCTTTCAAGCATGTCACTGCAGCATTAGTAAATATGTGATCAATACATGTTGATTATCTTCCTGTGCTGTTTGTAACTACCCTGGTAGGTTGACTCATAACCTGAACGAGATTGCAGGCACTGATTACAGTTTGAAGCTTTTTCTTGAGTGGGCAGCTTGATGAAAGCCAGTCAATATTTAAATCACCCAGAAAATGTACCTCACTGTTGCTATCACATACAATAACAAACATTTCACACATGTTATCCAGAGACCGACTGTTAGCAGTTGGTGGTCTATAACAGCTTCCCACAATAATTGGCTTTAGCCATATTCTTTCAACTGTATTTAACATGAGATCCTCAATCTTAACATGATGTGGTTCTGCATTTAAACAGCTACACGTCCACCACTGGCATTTCCATTTTTTTCTGTAAATGTTATAACCTTGCATTGCTACCACTGTGTCATCAAAGGTATTATCTCAGTGAGTTTCAGAGATAGTCAGAATATGAATGTTATCTATTACTAGCTATTTATTTATTATGTTAACGTTGTTTCATAGGCTACATATTGGTTAGGGTTAGGGTGACATGCACTGTAAACTGTGGGACCTTAGATAGACAGGTGTGTGCCTTTCCAAATCATGTCCAATCAATTGAATTTACCACAGGTGGACTCCAATCAAGTTTTAGAAACATCTCAAGGATGATCAATGGATACATGATGCACCTGAGCTCAATTCCGAGTTTCATAGCAAAGGGTCTGAATACTTATGTAAATAAGGTATTTCTGTTATTATTTTGAATAGAATAGTCTAAAAGTGTCTAAAAATATGTTTTCGCTTGTCATTATGGGTTAGTGTGTGTAGATTGAAGGGGAAAAAATAAAATGTAATCCATTCTAGAATAAGGCTGTAACGTAACAAAATGTGGTAAAGGCCAAGGTGTCTGAATACTTTCTGAATGCACTGCATGTATACTGCAGTATAAATAAGACGTTCTTAGGATGTGAAAAAAAATAGCTTATTTACATACAGTTGAAGTCGGAAGTTTAGATACACTTAGGTTGAAGTCATTAAAACCTGTTTTTCAACCGCTCCGCACATTTCTAATTAACAAACTAAAGTTTTGGCAAGTCGGTTAGGACATCTACTTTGTGCATGACACAAGTCATTTTTGCAACAAATGTTTACAGATAAATGACTTCGCTTATAATTCACTGTTTCACAATTCCAGTGGGTCAGAAGTTTACATACACTAAGTTGACTGTGTCTTTAAACAGTTTGACAGTTCCAGAAAATGATGTCATGGCTTTAGAAGCTTCTGATAGGCTAATTGACATAATTTGAGTCAAATGGAGGTGTACCTGTGGATGTATTTCAAGGCCTACCATCAAACTCAGTGCCTCTTTGCTTGACATCATGGGAAAATCAAAAGAAATCAGCCAAGACCTGAGAAAAAAAATTGCAGGGATCCACAAGTCTAGTTCATCCTTGAGAGCAATTTCCAAATGCCTGAAGGTACCACATTCATCTGTGCAAACAATAGTACGCAAGTATAAACACCATGGGACCACGCAGCCCTCATACCGCTCAGGAAGGAGACGCATTCTGTCTCCTAGAGATGAACGTACTTTGTTGTGAAAAGTGAAAATCAATCCCAGAACAACAGCAAAGGACCTTGTGAAGATGCTGGAGGAAACGGGTACAAAAGTATCACTATCCACAGTAAAACGAGTCCTACATCGACATAACCTGAAAGGCAGCTCAGCAAGGAATAAGCCACTGCTCCAAAACCACTATAAAAAAAGCCAGACTATGGTTTGCAACTGCACATCGGTACAAAGATCGTACTTTTTGGAGAAATATCCTCTGGTCTGATGATACAAAAATATAACTGTTTGGCCATAATGACCATCATTATGTTTGGAGGAAAAATTGGAAGGCTTGCAAGCTGAAGCAAATCATACCAACCGTGAAGCACGGGGGTGGCAGCAACATGTTGTGTGGGTGATTTGCATCAGGAGGGACTGGTTCACTTCACAAAATAGATGGCATCATGAGGTTGGAAAATTATGTGGATATATTGAAGCAACATCGCAAGACATCAGTCAGGAAGTTAAAGCTTGGACGCAAATGGGTCTTCCAAATGGACAATGACCCAAAGCATACTTCCAAAGTTGTGGCAAAATGGATTAAGGACAACAAAGTCAAGGTATTGGAGTGGCAATCACAATACCCTGACCTCAATCTCATACAACATTTGTGGGCAGAACTGAAAAAGCGTGTGCGAGCAAGGAGGCCTACAAAACCTGACTCAGTTACACCAGCTCAGGAAGAATGGGCCAAAATTCACCCAATTTACTGTGGGAAGCTTGTGGAAGGCTACATGAAACGTTTGAACCAAGTTAATCCATTTAAAGGCAATCCATTTAAATCCATTTAAAGGCAACTCTCCGTTACCCAGAGGGCCCCATGCACCTCCTCAAAACCCCCATCACACCCTTACCCACATCACACCCTTACCCCCATCACACCCTTACCCCCACAGCACACCCTTACCCCCATCACACCCTTACCCCCATCACACCCTTACCCAAAGCACACCTTTACCCCCATCACACCCTTACCCCCATCACACCCTTACCCCCATCACACCCTTACCCCCATCACACCCTTACCCCCATCACACCCTTACCCCCAGGACACCCTTACCCCCAGGACACCCTTACCCCCAGGACACCCTTACCCCCAGGACACCCTTACCCCCACAGCACACCCTTACCCCCATCACACCCTTACCCCCATCACACCCTTACCCCCAGGACACCCTTACCCACAGCACACCCTTACCCCCATCACACCCTTACCCCCATCACACCCTTACCCCCATCACACCCTTACCCCCATCACACCCTTACCCACAGCACACCCTTACCCCCATCACACCCTTACCCCCATCACACCCTTACCCCCAGGACACCCTTACCCCATCACACCCTTACCCACAGCACACCCTTACCCCCACAGCACACCCTTACCCCCATCACACCCTTATCACTGTCAACATCAGTGTTAACTTTTGTCAATAGGGGGGCGCTATTTTCACTTTGTAAAAAAATTGTTCCCAAATTAAACTGCCTCGTACACAATTCTTGCTCGTACAATATGCATATTATTATTACTATTGGATAGAAAACACTCTCTAGTTTCTAAAACCGTTTGAATTATATCTGTGAGTAAAACAGAACTCATTTTGCAGCAAACTTCCTGACAGGAAGTGAAAAAATCTGAAATCGAGGCTCTGTTCCAGGGCCATCCTATTAATTTGCCTGAAATCTATGGATCTACATGCACAGCATACGCCTTCCACTAGATGTCACGAGGCAGTGAGAGGTGGAATGGGGTGTATAGCTAGATCTGAGGTCAAACGAGAGCTCTTGGAATGACATGACCCCAAATTTCCTTTGTTCAGCAAGGCGCGGGAAGGACCCTGGAATGTGTTCTAAAAAGCTTTCGGTAAAGATATTATTTGATATATGTGTTAAAAACATCATAACGTAGTTATTTTAAACCGAGTTATATCAGTTTGTTTACTGCGTTTTTCGGCATTTTCTTTTTCTGGAGCGTTATGTGAAGTTGGGCACCTTTGTGCCACATGGCTAGCTTTGGTTGCTAATTCGTCAGGAGAAGATGACATTCTACAACCAAACAACGATTATTCTGGACAAAGGACAACTTGTACAACATTCTCATCAAAAGTAGGAACCATTTATGATGTTATTTTGTATTTCTGTTGAAAATGTTTAGTAATATTTTCCGCCCTGATTTTGGGCGCTGTCTCGCTATAACGTAAGCTGTATGTCGTCATAAAGTTATTATTAAAAATCTAACACAGCGGTTGCATTAAGAACTAGTGTATCTTTAATTTTCTGTCCAACATGTATTTTTAGTAAAGTTTTTGATGAGTTATTTGATTAGATTAGGTGACTCTCCAAGATTTCTCCGGACATTTTTTGTGCATTTTGACTACGTATTCACATTGTAAAACCACGATTTGTACCGCTAAATATGCACATTTTCGAACAAACCATATATGTATTGTGTAATAGGATGCTATAGGACTGTCATCTGATGACGATTGTGAAGGTTAGTGAATAAATGTATATCTTTTGCTGGTTTTCTCGCTATCGCTACCTTTGCGTTGAATGAATGCGGTTGTGTGGTTGGCTTTTGTAGTAAGCTAATATAATGCTATATTGTGTTTTTGCTGTAAAACACTTAAGAAATCTGAAATATTGGCTGGATTCACAAGATGTTTGTCTTTCATTTGCTGTACACCACGTATTTTTCATAAATGTTTTATGATGAGTATTTAGGTATTTCACGTTGGTCTCTGTAGTTACACTAGCTGCTTTGGTGAGATTTGTGATGGTAGCTGCAATGTAAAAATATGATTTATACCTGAAATATGCACATTTTCTGAACAAAATATATGCTATACAATAAATCTGTTATAAGACTGTCATCTGATGAAGTTGTTTCTTGGTTAGTGACTAATTATATCTTTATTTGGTCGAATTTGTGATAGCTACCTATGCGGTAAAAAAATTGTGAAAATATGCGCTTGAGTCTTTTGCTATCGTGGTTAGCTAATAGAAATACATATTGTGTCTTCGCTGTAAAACATTTTAAAAATCGGAAACGATTGTAATGCCCGGGGTGTAGTGGAGGAAGGAGTCACACGCAGGAGACAGAGAGTTCAGAGTAGCGTTCTAATTTAATACCACAAACAGGTGAACACGACGCCACTCTAAAATGAATGCTCCACCACATAAACGAGAACACGAAATACCAATGAGATAACGTACACGAACCGTGACACACAAGCATGTACACAAAGCAATCCCGCACACCCAGCAGGCCGGGCTGCTGGGTAATAAAGCCCCACAAATCACCCTAACCACAAACAGGTGTCAATAATCAACAAAAAGGGAGGGGGAGGAAAAGTCAGTAGCAGCTAGTAGGCCGGTGACGACGACCGCCGAGCACCACCCGAACAGGGAGGGGAGCCACCTTCGGTGGGAGTCGTTACAACGATGCCTGGATTCACAAGATGTTTATCTTTCATTTGGTGTCTTGGACTTGTGATTTCATGAAAATTATAT